>NC_143036.1:23727500-23895000 GCF_057628025.1 Oncorhynchus mykiss
GAAAACCGTCTCAGCAAAATTAAAGATGGAGAGACACATGCTCATTACCTTGGGAAGCGCACACAGATTGAGCTGATACAGATTGTGAGTGACAAGATTCTGGAAGCAATTAGTGACTCAAGTAAGAGACTCAAAGTACTTCTCCATTATCTTGGACTGTACACCTGACATTAGTCACCAGGAGCAAATGTCCATTATTCTGAGAAGTGTGGCTTTTAAAGGGAAAGCCAGAGATCAAGGAACACTTTCTCAGCTTTGTGAATGTTGAGGTTACAACAGGCTTGAATTTGTCCAATGTCATCTTAGATAAGCTGAACGAGCTGAATATTCCATTTGAAGATTGCAGAGGGCAAGCTTATGATAATGGGGCCAACATGAAGGGCAAGCACCAAGGAGTACAAGCCAGACTGCTGATAAAACATCCCAGTGCCGTGTTGGTCCCATGTGGAGCACCTTGTCATTGCAGATGCTGCCAAATCTTCAAAAGATGCAGTTGGGTTTTTTGGGCATGTGCAAAAGTTATTCGCCGCTTTTTCAGCTGGCACACAAAGATGGACTATTTTGAAGAAACCCGGTAACATCACCGTGAAGTCATGGAGTGACACAAGATGGGAGAGTAGGCTCCAAAGTGTTCATGTAATCAGGTATCGGGCTTCTGAGGTTCGGGAGGCATTACTGGAAGCCAGACAGACAATCAACGATCCTGTGGCCAAAGTGGAGGCACAAGCCCTTGCAGAGGAAGTTGGGTCCTAACGCTTCTTGATTTGCTGTGTCGTATGGTGTGAGATACTGACAATGACGAACAAGGTGAACAAGCTCCTCCAATCCGCCTCTGCTGATATCGCAGTGAATGTAATGCAAAGGCCTCCCTCACTACATACTGGGAAACTGGATTCTCGGAAGCCCAGACAACAGCCAAAAGCATTTGTGAAGAAATTAATGTGGAGGCTGTTCTAAAAGAGAAGAGGCATTTCAGCTATGAGGCTCCTGACGAACCAGTGACTGATGCACTGAAAAACCTTGAAGTCTACTACTACTTCAAGATTGTGATCGACTCTGCTGTGACATCCATGGATGAGAGATTTGAAACACTCAACCAGGTGAAAACCAAATATGGAGTGCTGCTGAACTTCAGCACTGCCTCTCAGATGTCCCGTTGATCTTTAAAGGCTCACTGCATGGAAGTTGAAAACACTCTAACCTTCAGAAGATGACTGTGACATCAGATAATTATATTTTATCGATGGCAATTTGATTGCACAAAAATATTGTGACGAGATCCTGAGGCCCATTTTCATTTTATTTTTTGAAGGTATCTATGACCAACAGTTATAAATATCTGTATTCAAAGTCTTGTGAAATCTGTAGATTAGGGCCTAATTCATTTATTTCAGTTGACTGATTTCCTTATATGAACTGTAACTCAGTAAAATCAATGAAATTGTTGCATGTTGCGTTTTTTAATATTTTTATTCAGTATAGGAAGGTATTCCTAAAGTTAGGTATACTCAGTCGATATGCACATGCAGGATATTTAGTTTGAAAGAATACATCCATGAGTGTGATTCTTCCGGCTTCATCAATACTTGTCATTTCTTCTAATATTGATGCATTTCTATGTAGTATTTTATATTAAACGGTGCTAGATACATGATCGTCTTGTCTGTGTGCCCACAGTGACTGTGCACCAGCCAACTGCTCAAGCTCTGCTTCAGACGATGACACGGCCCAGAAACTGTGGGAGCTAAGCTGCCGGATGCTTTCTCTGTCATGGGATTGAATAACTCTGAAAAGGTGTATGGTTTACATTTTGAGATGTATGAGCACTGAAGAATACAACAAATGTACAGCATCTTAAATGAAAGTCCTTTGTCCCATGGAGACATTCCAACATATCATATTATGATGTGGTATTTTAATTGAAATGATGTAGTTGACAGTACTTGTAGATGTAACATTTAAATGTTTTTTTTTTTTTTTAACATGGTTCATTGCCACTGGCATTTGAGATGGAATATATGTTGTTTTTTTACCGTACTGTACACATAGTCATATAATATTGTACATTATTAGACTGCTGTTTATTGTCGATAAGTAAGTAATCACACCAACATTAAATCACTAATATGTAACTGCTCCATCAATTTTGGGACTTTTAAATTAATATATATAATTAATTAATGTGTGTGTATGTATATGGGTATATATATATATATATATATATATATTATATATATATACCCATTGATATACAGTACCAGTCAAGTTTGAACACACCTACTCAAGGGGTTTTCTTTATTTTACTATATTCTACATTGTAGAATAATAGTGAAGACATCAGAACTATGAAATAACACATATGGAATCACGTAGTAACGAGTAGCCACTCTTTGCCTTGATGACAGCTTTGCACGCGCTTGGCATTCTCTCAACCAGCTTGAAGGAGTTCCCACATAAAAATGAGGCTGAGCACTTGTTTGCTGCTTTTCCTTCATTATGCGGTCCAACACTTCCCAAACCATCTCAATTGGGTTTAGGTTGGGTGATTGTGAAGACCAGGTCATCTCATGCAGCACTCCATCACTCTCCTTGGTCAAATAGCCCTTACACAGCCTGTAGGTGTACTGGGTCATTGTCCTGTTGAAAAATAAATTATAGTCCCACTAAGCGCTAACCAGATGGGATGGTGTATAGCTGCAGAATGCTGTGGTAGCCATGCTGGTTAAGTGTGCCTTTCAATTCTAAATAAATCACAGACCGTGTCACCCGCAAAGCACCATCACACCTCATCCATACTTCATGGTGGGAACCACACATGAGATTATTCACCTACTCTTGTGTTTCACAAAGACCTGGCAGTTGGAACCAAAAATCTCAAATTTTGACTCATCAGACCAAAGGACAGATTTCCACTGGTCTAATGTCCATTGCTGGTGTTTCTTGGCCCAAGCAAGTCTCTTTTTATTATTGGTGTCCTTTAGTGGTTTCTTTGCAGCAATTTGACCATGGCCTGATTCACACCGTATCCTCTGAACAGTTGATTTGGAGATGTGTCTGTTACTGAGGTGCAGTTAACTCTAATGAAATTATTCTCTGTAGCAGAGGTAACTCTGGGTCTTCCTTTCCTGTGGCGGTCCTCATGAGAGCCAGTTTCATCATTGCGCTTTATGGTTTATGCGACTGCACATTAAGACATTTTAAAAGTTCTTGAAATGTTCAGAATTGACTGACCTTCATGTCTTAAAGTAATGATGGACTGTCATTTCGCTTTGCTTATTTGAGCTGTTCTTGCCGTAATATGGACTTGGTCTTTTACCAAATAGGGCTATTTTCTGTATACCACCCTACCTTGTCACAACACAACTGATTGGTTCAAACGCAGTAAGAAGAAAATAAATTCCACAAATGAACGTTTAACAAGGCACACCTGTTAATTGAAATGCATTCCAGGTGACTACCCCATGAAGCTGGTTGAGAGAATGTGAAAAGCTGTCATCAAGGCAAAGGGTGGCTACTTTGGACAATATCAAATAAAAAAATTAATTTTGATTTGTATAACACTTTTTTGGTTGCTACATAATTCCATGTGTGTCATTTCATATGTCTTCACTATTATTCTACAATGTAGAAAATAGTAAAACAATTAAGAAAAACCCTGGAATGAGTAGGTGTGTCCAAACTTTTGAATGGTACTGTATACCCAATATAACTTGAATGCCTAATGAGCTCAGTTCAACTGCCGAACACCCGGCAAAACCAAAAATATGAGATTGTTTTACTCTAATGCTTGTAAACAATGTAATTTTTAACAAACACTGTATAGCCTCAAACCATGGTATAATATTGATACTATGGGTGGTCAGTCCTTGCAAATAGCTCTGAATTTGAGAGTGGTGACATTAACCCAGCCCCATCCCTCAGCTCTTTACTAAATCAGTGGCGGGATTGTTGCTTTCTTACTGTTTCAAATAGACTTCCCCTTTAGGGGTATTTACCTACTTCGGATTTCATAATGAGTTTCCACTGTATAGTGGCTTTCAAATAATATTTTATACGTTTTAAAAAAAAAACATTCTAACTAAAACAGTTTTCTAAAATGATGCAATAATTTTTCTAAACACTTACAATTACAAAGGGCTGCCTTTAGCATCATGTCATTTCCTTGTTAAATGTGGTCTATTTTTCTATTATGACAGAGCATTAAAATATCTATGTACCAGGATGATTGTAAGTGTGTGTTTCCTTTTCTGTCATTTTTATTTAGTTGGATACAGTAAATTACAAAAGTGATCAGATCTGGACAATTTGCAATATTTCTGTTTAATTGTTTATTAAAGACATGAACATAGATCTTTTCCAGATCACTAAACCTCTGCTCCATTTTTAACATTCCAATCGTTAGTTGTCATATTTGACTGATATTTCATTGCTACTCCACCTGCTGCACACTACATAGATTATTGAACACAACCAGAATGAACAAGAATAGCATGAGATGAACGAAGCATTATACACTACTTCTAAGATTATCTAACATTGACTATGATACTCAGAAAGGTTGAAATAAAAATGGCAGATTAAACTAGAATTAAAACATAACAAAAGTTGATAATGTCAGGATAATACATATGTATTTTGTCAAAATTTAAAATATATATTTGAAAGATTGCCAACGTTTTACCATGAAAGAAAAATAGTGAAAATAATTCAGCCTGATATAGGAATTTTGAACACTTGTCTTCTCTTGTAAATATCCCATATTATATTGCACTAGTTTTCCATAAATTATTTTTATTCAAGTAACAATGTATGCAGTATTGATATTTAATCATTCAAATAATATGAACATTTCTAAGGTTAACCTTCTGTATGGCTAAACATCAAGACCAAATCAAGACGCCTACACTATCTGACTGAGCATTTCAATGGCAAAAGGAGGCTCAGGGAAATCAATGATTAAAAAAAGATATGTTTGGAGTTATTGTCATGAAACAAACACACACAGTGATATATTAGACATACAGTGATTCAAAAAATGTAATCATAAAGACTGCATGGGGGCTTTAAATAATTCAAATTTGATTGAATAATCAAATTTGATTGATCTCTAAAGTACAGTAGACATGTAACTTTCTTCCTCATTCTTTTCCATCAGATCCAAGGCAAGGTCATCACCAAGCTCAGATTCCTGGTTTGCACCCTCTTTTAGCATTGCTACCAAAGTAGACAGTGTGCTGTTGGGGTCCAGTAATTTAACCAGGGGAACATTCACACCCCTGTCTTGAAAGAGAAGATTCTGCAAAGTCATGGCTAGCATTGAGTCTATGCCTAATGCGGTGAGAGAAGAATCGTCATTCAGCTCATCATTCTCAACACCAAGCGTTTCCCTGAGCACCGACTTGACGTAGTCACTTGGTGACATGGACACGGTAGTTTGGTCATATCCTGCAACTTCCCCTTTTTCTTTTGTTATCCCCTCATCCACCAGTGCGCCTAAACGTATGTTTAGGGAGGCATTATGAGCAAGAACATGACGCATCAGGTTTTTGAAACTGAACTTGCAGACAACCTGTTGTGGTCTGTTCAGCAGAAGGCATTGTTCTAGGCTCTCATGGATTTCTGCTACCCCCATGACCATCATCCCCTTTGCCGCCAGAAATCTTTGGAAATGGTCTTTGTCCAGCAAGAGACCAAGGTTCAAAGCTCCCCAGCTTATGGACTGTCCTGCAAGTCCAATGTTTCGCCTGTACTGACAGAATGTGTCCAAGAAGGAGTTGGCTGCACAATAGTTTGTTTGTGCTGCATTGCCAATAAAGGCAGAGATGGAGGAGTAACACACAAAGTAATCTAACTTGCAGAGTTTTGTGGCGTGATGCAGATTCAGAGCTCCATTCACTTTGGGCTTCAGGACTTTCTCATAGAGAGATTTGTCAAGAATTTCAATCAGGCCATCATGCAGGACGACGGCGCTGTGGAAGACCCCTCTGATTGGACAAGAGGGGAAACGTTCCTTAATCGCAATAACGGTATTTACTACTTGTGCAGAGATTGAAACATCACACTGCAAGCTGACAACTGTGGCGCCAGACTGACTCTCAATGTTACTTATCTCCTGCTGTAAGTCGGTCGAGGGACTGCTTCTGGAAAGAATGACAATATACCCTCCTCCTCGCTGTGCAATAAACTTCACTGTTTCAAACCCTAGTCCAGTTAGACCACCTGTGACAATGTACACAGAGTTTTTCTGGAAAAGCTGGTTTGGTTTAGGCAACAACTTAATGTTGGACAGTGTGCCTTTGGAATCATCTTTACTCAGTGCCACAAAAGGCAGGGTTTTTGAGCTGAAGTATGATTCAGACTCTTCAACAGGCAGGAAGTCAATGCTACCGGATGACACTCTCTGAAAGATGGTGGTTTCGAAATCTAAAGACTTCTTGTCCAAATGCATTGATTTGAGCCAATGGTAAATGTGAGACTTCTCTGCTCTGATAGATCCCTTTTCCAATGTACTAGACATTTGAACAGTCTGAATGCGAACATTGTCATTGCCACATCTGAAGCCATTTTGTGAGATGGAGGATTGCCACTCATTTTCACATACAGCAACAATGTGTCTCACACCGGAAACATTGCATGCTTTTTCAAACTGAGATTTGTCAAATGGAGGTAAAAGGACAAATGCATCAAGCTTGTTCACATTTTGAAGCTGATCACTAAACTGTGGCAGAACAATGTTATTCCATCCTGATTTTGTTGCAGTTTGGGCTAAGACCTTTGTCAAACCTGAGTCAGGAACGGATGAGATGATGCCCAACCTCTGTTGTTTGACTTTGGGTAATGCACGATGCAAGACTTCCCATGCAAGTACAAAGTAGGACACACAGGGTGCCTCCTTCAGAAAAGTGAGCCTCTTTGTCTTGTAGCACGCTGCTTCAGGAATCACAATCTTAGAAGATGCAGCAGTCGGATAACATGAAACTACATGCTCCCCCACTTTCAGTTTGCTCACCTCTTTCCCTACAGCTGTGACAGTGCCACTGAAGTCTAGAGCAAAAAGCTGGTGGTCCTGAGATGTGTGTTTGTTCCAGTACATTGTCGGGCCATAGTTCATGTCAGAGACACTGACCGGAAAGTAGTCAGAAGAATGAACACAAATCTTACTGAGCTGAATCTCAACTGAATTCTCCTCAATGTGCTTATGCTCAACATCACAAGGAATGGCAGACAAGCTAGTCATTCTGTAGGGGTTAGCAGTCTGAAGGATGAACTCCTCAGACTTCAAAGAGTGGACATTTTCCTGTGAGTTGTCACTGCTTTCAGTGGGAGTGTGCACTATGTAAGGTTTTAGAATCTGTCCATCTTTCACCACCAATTCTGGGTATTGGCTGCATGGGAATGAGTCAAGAACCTGAGACAGAGCTCTGATGTCCTCTGTAGAGACAGAGCTGATGTCAATCAGCTGGAAGGAAAGATCTGACATTTCTGCAGCGCATGATCTAGTCATGCCTGAGAGGGCAAAGCCTGCGCTGATGCGGTCCACTGTGTTCTCTGCTGACCGGTAGGTTATTGCTCTGATGGAATTTGGAAATTTCATAGCCTTCAGTTCCAAGACTATTTGTCTGAACATCTCACAGCAGTTTACCATGTTCTCCAGGATAGCCTCTGTTTCATGAGAGGTAACATTGTCATTGCTCCACACAAACAAGATTTCTGCAAAGCTTTTCAAGTCTGAGATTTTGAATTTTGACAACAGCGCTTTGAATCCACGGCTCAAGAGATCATTGGCATGTGTGAAAGAGATGTATTGCGACTGTGAGCTCAAATGTTTTTGCATGGCTTCAGATACACCTATCTGGTCAGCGAAAACCAATGCCTTGGGTTTATTAATGGGCTTGTAGTCATCAGAGACAACACTGAAGTCATTGTGGAAGAAGTACTCTTCAACAACATTAGATTGGCTCCCAAGATACTTGACTATGACATGCTTCAGTTCAACCAAGACCCGACCTGCTTTGTCGGTGAAACAGCCAGATACTTCGAAATGGTCTGCTGCAACATTTGCGGCTCTCAAATAAAGAACCATTTCAGGCTGCAGGGGTTCGTGAACAGTCAAACTGCCTATTTCTGCAGGGAAGCCAGGCCTTGCCATGAATGCATTCACTATTGTGATTGGAGTCAGTTGTAGCAAGTAGTCTAGCACTACAGGGTGAATGCAGAAATCATGCAACTGAGGCAGTAGTTCTTCAGGGACAGTTACAACAGAGATGGCTTCCATCAAGTCTGCACCATAGTGCACATCTCCCCTGTTTCTGAAAACAGAACCATACTGAAACCCTCTCTTACTTAGGTAATCATAAAAGTAATCAGTACTCATAGTTGATGTGCATCGCTTGTAAACTGAGTCTAGAGAGATGTACTGTTCCTCAGCCAACCTCCCTTGCTTGCATGATATGCTGCCTGATGCATACGTTGCTGTAGGAGATTGTATCTTAAACGTTGTCTCGTTTTCAAAGTGATCCAGTTTGACACTCATCTCAGGAGAATTTGGTGCAATGATAAATGGACTCTGAAAACTGACACTGAGTTGCAGCATGTTGAGTGGCACCTTTGATTTGGAACTGGCCATGAAGGCAGCCAAACCCAACTCCGCGTAGAGGGCACCAGGGACAATGGCAACATCATTGTTTCTATGGTCCTGCAGGTAAGCCACTGAGGCTGAGGCCAGATCACAACTGAAGGTTTTTCCATCATTGCCTGTCTGAGTTAACACAGGATGACTGCCCGATGTACCTTTCTGTGCTGCCTCAAAGATGACATCTTTCTTCACACAATCGAACTGATACCTTGGGGTAGGTGTTGGGGATGTCTCATAACCTCTGTAGAACTTGTCCCAATCTACCTGAACCCCCAACTCAAACAGTTTGGACACAGTGTCCAGCATTGTCTCATGGTCTTTATTTTGCTGCACTGACGTGAGCACTTGTGTCTCATTTCCCAGAGTCTCCTGGATGTTCCTTTGTAGAGCCCTTCTAGGGCCTATCTCTACAAAGACCACATTCTTCTTGTCTTTGGTTGCTGATCTCACTGCCTGTTCAAATGAAACAGGCTCTCGAATGTTCCTGGCCCAGTATTTGCCTGTGCTAAAGTCTGGCTGCTCTACTGCCTTTCCTGTCACTGTGGAGAACAATTCTGTCTCAACATGATTCACCTGTAAAGAGCCAATACTGTCCTCTATTTGAGAGAGGATGGGATCCATCATTTGGCTGTGGTATGCAGCAGGGACATCCAGAACATGGAGGAACAGATTCTTACTGTTGACTGAACTGCTTAGCTTTTGATACAGATTGTCTATAGCATCAGCATCACCTGCAAGGGTGCAGGACTGTGGGCTGTTGGAGGCAGCCAGGCAAACCTTATTTAAGTAGGAGGGAAGGAGTTTCAAGACCTCTGACACGGCCATGTTACTGACCACAAGCATTTTCCCTCCTGTGACTTTATTCTGCAGAGTACTGCGGAAATAAATCACCTTCACTGCATCCTCAAGGGACAACAGACCAGAGCAGTGGGCAGCAGCAACCTCTCCAACAGAGTGGCCAAGAATGGCATCTGGTTTGATGCCCCAGTGCTTGAAGAGACTGGCAATGCCAACCTGAATGGCAAAGAGGAGGGGCTGGACAACATCTGGTTTTGAAAAGTCGTCATCAACTGATGCACTTTCCAGTCTCTCTGTGATGGACATTCTTTGGTACATTTGAAAAAGCGCCTCAACCTCCTTGATCTTTTCTCTGAACACTGGTTCCTGTTTCAGGAGCTGCTTGCACATGCCTTGGTAGGCCACACCATTCCCACAGAAAACATACACTAACTTTGGATCTAGTTTGGAGGGGGCAATCTTTTTGTTCAAAGCAGATTTCAGCTGGTTTCTCAGATCAACAAGAGAGGATGTTGTGAATGCCTTCCTGTATTTATGTTTCATGTGGCTTCTTCTACAGGCTGATGTATATGACAGACCCTGGAGTTCCACTGTTTTGTCTCCACTTATCTGTTCAGCTGTGTCCTGTACCATCATGGTAAGGGATTTTTCTGAGGCTGCTGAGAGGATAAAATACTCATAAGACCTATCAACCCCGGCTGTTTGGGTGTGAGAGTTGTTGTACTGTTTGACAATTGTGTGGGCATTTGTGCCTCCAAAACCAAAATTATTGATCCCTGCAATCCGTTCGACCGAGCCTGCATTTCCCCACTTTTCTGCTTTAGTGGGAACTTTTATGTTTAAGGCTTTAGCGTCTATACTGGCACTGTCCTCAGAGTAGAACAGTGAAGGGACAATGGTTTCATGCTTCATCATTAGGAGTACCTTGATTAGACCTGCCACTCCAGCTGCAGATTCTGTGTGTCCAATGTTGCCTTTCACAGAGCCGATGCGGAGTGTTTCTGAACCTGGAGGTCTGGCTTTGGCAATGACTTTGGAGATGCTGCCTGCTTCTATGGGATCCCCCACTGGAGTTCCAGTCCCATGAGCCTCTATGTACTGGACAGTTGACAGGTCAGACTGTGAATAGATTCTGCGGAGAAGCTCCTCTTGCTGGACCATGGATGGCTTGGTGATTGGAGAGACAGTGTGGCCATCTTGGTTTACTGCAGTTTTGCTTATGATGCCCCATACATGGTCACAGTCTTTCAAGGCCTGTAAAAGATTTGAAGTTCAACGTAACATGTTTGATAGACCAGGGTCTGTGCCAACTTTTTACTGCAGGGAACTGTTGGGCTCCACCCTAAATGGCTCTTGGTGCGTCAAATTGTACAGTACATGCAGATCTGCAAATAAAACTGTCAAGTAAAGTCATACAATTAGAAACAAGAGCTTGTCTATTGCAGTCTAAGTCAAATGGGTGACAAGGGATGGTAAATACAGTATATGTAATATGTTAGTCGTATTCTAGAAGTTTTGACAAAGTTAAAGTGAAAGTCAATGCATCAAATATTCCCAGACACATTGTATAGCCAACTGTTCTAAATGTTTGGCCAGTTTGAATATGTTTGAACTGTACTGCAAAGACTGAAAACTAAATCAATGGTAAGAACTCACTTGTTTCAGTGGCTTCAGCAGAATAATCCCACAGCCCTCTCCTCTGCCATAGCCATCTGCTCTGCTGGAGAAAGGTTTGCTGGTGCCTTCAGGGGAAATCATCTTTGCCTTGCTGAGAGCGACAAAGACTTGTGGCTCTATGATACAGCTGACACCGCCACAGAGAGCCATTTCACAGTCACCTGGTAGGACAAAAACATTTTTATATAATTGCAGTTGGCACTTTTTCATGTAGCTGAAACTGGGCTAATAGTCAAACATATGATTCTAACTTTTGCTTTATTGTTTTGGAAATGTCCCTCTGGGCACAATTCGTAGGTAACAGGGGTATTGTGCATGAAATCTAGGTTACATATTAAAATAAGCAATATAAAATAATCTAGCAATCTATAAAAAATTAAAATAAAAATTAAAAAAAATATATATATATATATATAATTTAACTAGACAAGTCAGATAGGAACAAATTCTTATTTACAATGACGGCCTATCCCGGCCAACACTGGGCCAATTGTGTGCTGTTTATGGAACTCCCAATCACTCCCGGATTCGAAACCAGGGACTGTAGTGACGCCTCTTGCACTGAGATGCTGCGCCACTCAGGAGCCCATAATTATGAATGATTGTAAAGCAATTATCTTACGCACAATTTGATAAGAGTTGTACCTTGTTTTATGGCTTGACAAGCAAAGTGCAGAGCCACAAGAGATGATGAGCAGGCGCTGTCTATGGCAACTGATGGACCAGTGAGGTTGAACGTGTAGGATATCCGGTTGGCTGCAATACTCATGGCTTTACCAGTGCCACTCCAATGGTTAGTCAAGCCTGGATTGTACTGAGCAGTTGTGAGATCGTAGTCTCTGTTCATTAGTCCTACAGAGTTTCATAGAGAATTTAACGTGATATTAGTATCAATCATGGTATCACAAATCACAACTTCACACTTATCTGTAAAGAGAAAAAAAAGTTATATTACCTAGGTATACTCCAGTTCTAGTTCCGCTAGCTTTCTCCATTGGCATCCCAGCATTCTCTAGTGCCCTATAGGTGCAATGCAGCAAGAGTTTCTGCTGGGGGTCCATGTAGTCGGCCTCAGCATCGGTGACACCAAAAAACCTCAGGTCTAGTTCGTTAAAGCTAAGAATCAAAACATTAACCAGTCAACCAGAGTGGAAAATATTCAATACAACAAATGCAATCAGAAGCTGGGAATTCGGGGACAAGAGCATTTGTTGGTCAACTACACATTACCAGGAATATAATTCTACAATATACCGTAGTATAGCATCTTTGATTATTTGCAGTACATTATTCAATTATGAGTAACCGTAGCAGTGCAACAACAAAAAATGGTGAGGGTCAGGGAAACTTCATACTAACCCGTCTATGAGAGCAGCTTTGCTAGTGTGAGACTTTCCAGGTTTGCTGTTGTCAGCATCATACCAGTAAGTACTGTTAAACCTCTCGTTAGGGATTGGCAATGCACAGTTCTTTCCTTCCAGAAGAACCTTCCAGAAATTGTCAAGCCCCTCACCTGGAATTGAGTATGTGTTGTATCAGAATGGGAAATACATTGGAATTGTTTTAACAAACACACATATACACACATATATATATATTTTTTTTTAACAAAATGTTTTTCATAACAATGTATATCATTTCTGAATCAAATTTCATCAAAAGCTTGTCTACAAATAAAACATAACAAATTATAGCTATAGCTCTCTTGGAAAAGAGATGTTATCTCAATGAGAAAAACCTGTATAAATAAAGGTCAAATATATACATATATTTTTTAAAGATGTTACAGTTTTTTTGATTAAAAATGTTCTTTAGGTCATAGATAAACATTTGTACATTCATGTTATTGCGTGTACTAATACCCAAGTTAGTTGATGTTTCGTAATAGTTCGTAACAGTAATCTCTGTCGTCTGGTGTTTTCATTGCTGGCAACTATTTAACTATTTCATTTAATTAACCTATATTAAGCAGCTTCATATCCCACAGGGCAAAAACTGTTTGAATCCACGTTGTGATGACATTGAATCAATGTGGAAAATGATTGGATTTGAAAAGAATCATTTATATTTTTTTCCACCAAATTTTTACCTAAATTTAATGACATGGTGAAATGTTTTGTTGATTTCATGTTAAAATCAACTTTAGTTGACAACTCAACCAAATGTAAACCAAAACTAGGCATTGAACTGACATCTGTGCCCAGTGGGATGGTGCTATAAGAAGTGAAAACTTCTTGATTGGAGAACACGTTGGGAAGGGATCTTAGATTAAGTGGACCACTTGGCCGCAAGTGGATCTTTCAGCAAGACAATAATCCCAAGCATTCATCAATATCCAGAAAGAAATGGTTATTGACCACAAAATAAAAATGTTTCAATGGCCATCTCAGTCTCTGGACTTGAAACCCTTTGAAAACCTGTGGTTTGAATTGAAGAGGGCCATCAATAAGCGCATACGAAGGATATCAAGGATCTCGAAGGATTCTGTATGGAGGAATGGTCTAAAATGTGTTCTCTAATCTCATAAAACATTTTAGAAAAAGGCTCAGTGCCGTTATCCTCGCAAGGTGAGGTATTGAAAGGTATTAAAAACAGGGGTGCCAATAATTATGACCCCTATCTTAAAATATATACATATATATATGTTTCTTTGAGGAATTGCATTATTGTAAAAATATAATGCTCTAAAACGTTTAAGAATGCAATATAGCTTTTTTGCTCATCTATCAAGAGTGCCAATCATTTTCGACGTGACTGTATACCCATTTGATTCTTGAAGAATATTACTTATAAATATCTCATAACCTTAGCTCAACTGTCGTACCCCATCAGAACCCAAAATATAAGCTTGTTTTACTCCTATGTTTGTAAACAACGTAAATGTATATTAACACTTGTATAGCTTAAAAACATGGTTTAAACTATTATTTTTGATATCATGGTCAGTCCTTGCATCCATAGCGCTGTCTTGGAATTTGACAGTGGTTACATTTCTCCAGGCCCATCCCGCAGCTTTTCACCAATACAGAAGCAGGGCAACCACTTTGTTATTGTTTCTACTGCAGATTCTAGCTTTAAAGTGATTGAAACTATAAACTGAAATGAATTACAATACTTGAGAGAACTAGCAAAAAAAGGTTAATCATCACAAAAAAAAAGCTTAACTGTCAAACCTCCAGGGAAGCTGCATCCAATGCCAACCACTGCAATGGCTCCCTCTTCCTCCTCCATCCTGGCTGTCTGTCACACCAGCTGGACACTGAAATGCATGCACTTGTTTCTTAACTTCAAGTGTAAACTCAGCTCAGATAGAAGGTGCTCGATTTGCCTCCTGTTCCTTTGGCTCGTTGTCTCACCTGTATTGTATTTATATGCGTGAGGACTGATAGCAGCCCTCTAAGGAAATGCTGATTCAGTTCCACAGAAATACCGAAGTGCAATCACTGTTCTAAATGAAAGCCAGGGGCTGAATGAGTTATTCATTTTGTCAAACAGTTCCTTGGTAAATTTAACACATTATTCAGATTTTATCACACAGGTTTTCCCTTTTCAGATACAGTTCCTTATTACACACAACCTTTCCTGGAAAGTCATCTCATCGTTCACAATAGTACACTCCACTCTAAGACGCTCTGTTAGAGGGTCTGCTAAAAATTACTTAAATGTACACTACAGTTCAAAAATTTGGGGTCACTTACAAATGTCCTTGTTTTGGAAAGAAAAGTCCATTAAAATAATGGCAAATGGATCAGAAATACAGTGTAGACATTGCTAATGTTGTAAATGACTATTGTAGCTGGAAACAGCAAATTATTTTATGGAATATATACATTTCTGGAATATATACTGGCAGCTTCATTAAATAATACCCGCAAAACATCAGTCTCAACGTCAACAATGAAGAGGCGACTCCAGGATGCTGGCCTTCTAGGCAGAGTCCCTCTGTCCAGTGTCTGTGTTATTTTTCCCATCTTAATCTTTTCTTTTTATTGGCCAGTTTGAGAGATGGCTTTTTCTTTGCAACTCTGCCTAAAAGACCAGCATCTTGGAGTCGCGTCTTCACTGCTGACATTGAGACAGGTGTTTTGCGGGTACTATTTAATGAAGCTGCCAGTTGAGGACTTGTGAGGCGTCTGTTTCTCAAACTAGACACTCAAATGTACTTTTTTAATTGCTCAGTTGTGCACCAGGGCCTCCAACTCCTTTTTCAATTCTGGTTAGCGCCAGTTGGCGCTGTTCTGTGAAAGATCTTCAGTTTCTTGGCAATTTCTTGCATGGAATAGCCTTAATTTCTCAGAACAAGAATAGACTGATGAGTTTCAGAAGAAAGGTCCTTGTGTTTGGCCATTTTGAGCCTGTAATCCAATCTCAGCTTATCTGAGATCCATTTTTCCTTTTCCTGATATAGAATATGTTAATTACGTTTAGAAACTAAAATATTTGGGGTGTAGTCAAGAACCATAAAAACTGAAACAGTTTGTCAAAATGATAGGAAACCAGAACTGTCACTGTAATGATCGAATGAGTCCTTACTAATTAGCTGATCATTCCATTCTCCACGAACCATTAGTAGTGTTGGTGATAATATGGGTGGTACTATTTTGTACTGAGGAGAGAGACATTTGCTGAGGGCATGGAAAACTCAAGGCGAGGTGATAGGGTGACAATCTGCCAATACCTGACTTGCATGGTAGCCAATTTGAGTTTTACTGCTTTAATATAATGCATCAGAGGAACAGTGCATTCCGCTAGGGTCGTAAATTTTACAGGTTTAAAAACAAACAAGACACAACTTCCCATGATAAGATGTTTCATGCTGATCATCAGAAAATGGGTACTATCTGTTCGTAAGAATCCATGATCACATTAGTATGTACTGTAGAATCCAACATCCTGGTAAACGGAGTCCTACCTTTTCAACTGGGGACATGCACCAACAAAGCTTATTTTCATGGCTCACATAGCCATAGACTATAGGCCTAGTTCATGGAAGATGACAGCAAATGATATAAGCAGTAACACATCAGGTTTAATAGTTAATGATTGGCCTGGTCATTTTCACAGGTGCTCTTTACAGTTAGAACATGTTTCCATGATGACAAGTTCCTCTTTTTGAATGTGTATTTTAAGGTTGCAGCTCACAAAATAGCTGCCAGTTAGGGAGGGGTTCCATTTGAAGCACCTGTGCTCATTGCAAGGTCCTTACAGATATTTTTCTCGACTATACATACAAAATAATACATTTTGATAATAACTTCTTTAAATCTTAACCGGTGACCATGCCTTCGTGTCACACAGACTGCATTGAAAAATCAGTGTCAAATTGGTTTCATAAACTTGGAGGTTTTGTTGGGAGAAATCCATGGTGGTTTCTACTTGTCCCTTTGTTCATCTCTGCGGGGCTTGGGGCAGGATTTTACTTCCTTGAAGAGAGAGAGGCGCATGGCATAGAGGACCAGTTTACTCCAAAGGACGGGCCTGCAAAACAGGAGAGACATTTTGTCAAAGAACATTTTCCTCAGAATGATTCAGAGTTCTCTCGTTTGCGGCTGTATAACGAGGGGAGCTATGGGTCTTTCATCGCTGTTTCAAAGTCATCCGATATCTTGAGTGAGAAGGCATTTGAGGAGATCATATATTTAGATGGAACAGTTAGAGAGATGGTAGGCCAAAAAGAAAAAACCTATGAAAAACTTTGTGCCATGAAAAGTAACAGGTGCTTTTCAAATGACATGTTAGATATCATTAATGGCACAGCTAGTACAATTAAGAAGGCAAACTTGACCTTTCCTTATCATAATTCAACGTCAAACACCATCTTTTTGGGAACAGAACTTGGTGGAGTAGTTTTGAATTCAAGTATCATCGTTAGTGCAAAGGCTGTTCGACTCTTCTACTTTCTCAGAGAAAACAACGAGGCAGAAAATGATAATTGGCTACATGGGTTTACTCAAGTGTTTTCCAACTTGTCAGATGAATTGAATAAGGTAAGTACAGTTTATTATATTTTACCGATTCAGAACTGTCTGGGCATACTGCCAGGTTTGGTAAAATACTTTTGTCCATATGCACAGAAGTGGCTTTACGTATTTGAGCCATATATAATTATAGTGCTCATATTCACTGAAATATAAAAAATAATGTTTTGTAAAATAATCTGTTCCTTAATGTAACCCTCTAAAGTTTTCACTTAGTCTCACAGTTCTTGCATTTGTTTTTATAGCGGCAGATTCAAGTTTCATACTTCACATCTAATTCTAGAGAGGAGGAGTTTAAGGAAAACTCCAAATCTGTGATTCCTCTCTTCTCCGTCACATACTTCCTGGCCATAAGTTTTTCAATTATATCTTGCTTGAGGTAATTTTATGTCTTTATGTGTTGTCTTTTCAATGAATCAAAATCAGCAAATGTGTGCACCATGTTAAAACACTGATTTAACTTACTATTTATAATTGCTACGTGTGATGTTCCGTACGAAGTAAGAATATTTTCATCTACAGGTTGGACTGTGTGAGGAACAAGGTGTGGGTGGCCATCTTTGGTGCTCTATCTGCAGGCCTAGCTGTGCTGTCCAGTTTCGGGTTGTTGCTGCTCTGTGGAATGCCCTTTGCCATGACTGTTGCAACGGCTCCTTTCTTAATACTGGGTCAGGTTTATTATCAGAATCCTTTAGATAGTAATCTTAACAACCCACTACCAAATCTCACGTGATTTTAATGTTTTTGTCAGACGGTAACACTTAAGTTGCCCTTATACCTATGTAACTACACAGTAATAACTGTATTAACAACGTTGTATTAACATGTAGTAACATTGTAACTAATGAAGTTTGGTGATATTTATTACAGTGGCAATTCCCTCTAATGATCTGTGATCTACTGATGTTCAATATACTCTATGTTGATTGCAGGAATTGGTGTTGACGACATGTTCATCATGATTTCCTGCTGGCAGCAGACTCAAGTTCATGACAACGTAGAGGACCGTATGGCAGCTACATACAAAGAGGCAGCTGTCTCTATCACCATCACAACACTAACTGATGCCCTGGCCTTCTATATTGGTCTGTTAACTCCCTTTCGTTCTGTACAATCCTTTTGTATGTATACTGGCACAGCTGTCCTGTTCTGTTACTTGTACAATATTACCTTCTTTGGTGCATTTCTGGCATTGAATGGGAGTCGTGAAAAGGGCAACAGACACTGGCTGACATGCATGAAGGTTCCAGAACCAGAGGATAGTCCTGAAAAGTACAATATCTGCTGTGTAGGAGGAGCTTATGACCAGGAAACGGGAAAAGAGGAAGTTATGCCCATTAACAACTTCTTTAAGACGTACTATGGGCCATTTCTAACAAATACTTGGACCAAGGTGTTTGTGATCCTGCTCTATGCTGGATATTTGGGCTCAAGTATCTATGGTTGCTTCCAAATACAAGAAGGCATCGACCTTAAAAACCTAGCAGCTGATAGCTCATATGTGGGTAGCTATTACGATAATGAGGACCAATACTTTTCAGAGTATGGTCCAAATGTTATGGTTGTTGTGACTGACAGTAAGTTTCAATATTGGGACCAAACTGCTCGAAAGCGTCTTGATACTTGTCTTGAACGTTTTGAGAGTCTAACGTTGGATGGTCGATCATTGGTTGCTAAAGATATGACTCTTTCTTGGCTTAATGAATATGTGAAAGTTATAAATCCAAATAACAAAACCATTTTCATGGATAGTTTACCTGCGTTTTTACAACGATCAGACTTCAGACAAGATGTGAATATTTCAAACAATGTCATAATTGCCTCGCGAATGTTTATTCAGACAATCAACGTCAGTACAGCTGTTGATGAAAAGAACATGTTGAATAAGCTTCGAGAGACAGCTAATGGTTGTTCAGAAAAGTTGGTTGTTTACCACCCTGCTTTCATATACTTTGACCAGTATGCAGTCATTGTTAGTAATACCATCCAAAACATTGTAGTTGCCACTCTTGCCATGCTGGTGATCTCCCTCATGTTGATCCCCAACCCCATATGTTCTCTGTGGGTGACCTTTGCTATTGCCTCTGTCATAGTGGGTGTTGCTGGTTTCATGGCATTATGGGATGTCAATCTAGACTCTGTATCCATGATCAATCTTGTCATCTGCATTGGTTTCTCAGTGGATTTTTCTGCTCACATTTCCTATGCTTTTGTCTCTAGCAAAGAGGTCACTGCTAATAAGAAGGCTGTAGATGCTGTCTATCACTTGGGGTATCCCATCATACAGGGAGCTGTGTCTACTATTTTAGGAGTGGTGGTGCTGTCTGCTGCTGAGAGCTACATCTTCAGAACCTTCTTTAAGATCATGTTCTTGGTCATTTTGTTTGGGGTACTTCATGGCATCGTTTTCATCCCTGTGTTTCTGACCTTCTTTGGCATATGCAATTTTAATTGACCAAGATTCACACAGAACACACTAATCATGGTTGAAAGGGTTGGTAGAATAGTAGTTAAATTGTTTTAATTGAACTGACTTTTTCGCTTACTTCTAATCTTGTGATTATGTCATACTTTGCTTTTATGGTGTCAAAATATGTATTTTTATGAGTCATCTTTTAGTTTTTATTGAATCATTTTAGAAATAGTTTGTAATGTGTTGATTGTTACTACAGTGTGCTTATATTTATCTTTGTTGTAATTGTGTTTTAAAAAGTGAATAAAATGATCTTAAATTATATATTGACTTTAATATATTTATTCAAACAGCAGATGCTCTCGGTTGTCATTATGACCACATCAATAATGGGAATTATTATTATGGTTAGTAACTGCAGAATTTGCATACTAAACTCATGATGTCATCTATTTATCTGTTCACCTATTCTAGAGAAACACACTCTTCATAAACTTTTCAAATGAACCTGTGCGTCAGTGTTCATCAATCTAACAATCAATCATTGCCTGGCAATCAATTTACTTCCTTCATCTTCAGAATAATTTGGGGGGGATACCTCGTCAGTTGTACAACTGAATGCCTTCAACTGAAATGTGTCTTCCGCATTTAACCCAACCCCTCTGAATCAGAGAGGTGCGTGGGGCTATCTTAATCAACATCCACGTCTTCGGCGCCCGGGGAACAGTGGGAACGACAGAATTTTACCTTGTCAGCTCGGGGATTCGAGTAACCTTTCGGTTACTAGCCCAACGCTCTAATCGCTTGACTATTATAAGGAAACCCAGAGAAGTACCTTCCATAGCTACAATAAGTAAACTGGATAGGTAACCACCTTATTTGTTAATATGTAACCATATGTATTGCCCTGACGCAGTCATCGTGGTTGTTAAAAGATCACATCCAGTGCTGTCAGATCTATTGCTGATTAGAGCTCTTCAGAGGAACGTTATCATGTTGCTATGTTCAGATGAAGTATAGTTTATGGCTGTGATGCCAACAGAGATGCAGATATATTTCAAGCCAAGTTTTTTTTCTCATAGTACGACTTGAAAAAGAGAATATAAAATGGCTAGGTGCAAAACGGACTGCGTTGAAAAGCCTATAGCTAGGGGATTTGAAATACTTGGGGGCTTTGTTGGTAGACACCCCTGGTGGTTTTTGATTCTTCCCATGTTCATTTCTGCGGGTCTTGGCGGAGGATTTTACTTCCTTGCGGACAGAGAAGCAAATGGCATTGAAGAGATGTTTACTCCTATGGATGGACCTGCCAAACATGAACGACAAGTAGTCAAACAGTACTTTCCACAGAGTGATAGTGACTTCTCTCGTTTGCGACTCTATACTGAAGGGACCTTTGCATCTCTCATAATTGTGACGCCTGGACAAAATATCCTCACATTTACTGCTTTAAAAAACATATTTGAAATGGACAGAAATGTAACAAACATGAGAATTGGTGCATTGGCTTTTAAAGATCTATGTGTTGAGAAAGGTGGTGGGTGTGTGTCAAATTCAATCTTTGATATTGTAAAAACTCCTAGTGATGTCAGCACAACAACGATTAACTACCCATATCATGGCACAATTTTCATTGCATCTGAAATTGGTGGTGTGAAACTGAAAAGTGGATCAACTCAAATTGAAAGTGCAGAGGCAATTAGACTATTTTACTTCTTAAAAGAAGACAACCAAACTATAAATACCATGTGGCTAAAGAAGTTTATAGAGGCTGCTTCCAAGATGAAAAAAGAAGAAGGCGTGAGTACTCTGTTTTAGAGATGAAACCAATTTAAAAAAGGGTCAACTTGTGTATGATGGGTGTCTTTTCACCAAGTGACCTGCAGAATTGATCACACTCCACATTTAAGCTCCATGGTGATTTGATTATTTGAATATCTTGAGTTGTTTTACTGATATGTCAACTGGATATCTGATATTTGTGTATTTGTCTTTGCAGATGACAATATCTTACTTTACATCCATATCAAGGGATGAAGAGTTTGAGAAGAGCTCTGACTCAATCATTCCTCTCTTCTCATTGACATATGCCCTGGCCATCAATTTTTCTATCATATCTTGTTTGAGGTATTTTTTGTAACTTTTACATTTCAATACCATTCAAAATGATCAGTCAACATAGGACACCTCAATTGAAAATCATAATAACAGTGTTCATTGGGTCTATCTGAAGCTAGATTTGGGTCCCAAATCAGGCTAATCCACAATGTGACTGCATTACTGATTTTAAGGCATATCAGAGAGCACTAGGCCTACTTATCAGCATTTACCTACAGGGACGAATGTTGTGTTTTTCTTCCCTAGGTTGGACTGTGTGAGGAACAAGGTGTGGGTGGCAACCTTTGGTGTCCTCTCAGCTGGTATGGCAGTGCTGTCCAGTTTTGGGTTGTTGCTGTACTGTGGGATGCCCTTCGCTATGACTGTGGCAACAGCCCCATTCCTGATTCTGGGTAAGCTTACAAACTCTCATTGTTATACAATAAACCCAGTTCTTAATTTGAGCCGGTGTGGTGATACTAAGGATTTGTCACCACAGATGGTTTGTTTACATAACAGGTTAGGAAAACTAATATAGCAGGTAAAAATAATTAACATGGCAGGTTAGGTGAATTAACATGGTAGGTTAGGAGAACTAACACAGCAAGTTGGGTGAATTAACGTAGCAGGTTAGGAGAATGAGGTTAAGGTTAGGAAAAGGGTTAGGTTTCGCTAGAATGCTACAGTTGTCAATGACGCGGCCACTAGACAGAGCTGTAAGCCTACTCCATATAGCCACAATGGTAGAAACGTAAACAAACCATCTGTGGCACAAATCATCTATCATAACATCGGCCCGGGCTTATGGTTTTTGCAACATTGTAGCTAGCCTATGTTAAATTGAGACCAACGCATACTCCTTGCTGTGTTGAGAGAGAGAAGCGTGCCTGTGTCTCTCACAGAACTAGAATGAGATTAACTTTCTACGATCGCTCTCCCTCTCTCTGCTCTGATAGACATGAGTCTGCAACATTTATCTCTCAGTGTAGCACTTCATCATTTATTTCCTTATAGAATCATAGCCGCAGGAAGTGTGCTGGAAATGCACCCCTGATAAATTGAAATACATTTGACAAAGTTATAGAATTACTAATGTCTGTTCAGGAAGAAATGTAATAAATTATAATACTACTAATACTACAATACTGGTAGTATTAATAGTAATACTAATAATAGTAACAATAGTGGTAAAATTAGTAATACTATAGAGTAAAACTACAGAATACTACTAATCGGCCTATAATTTAGCCATAGAGGAGCAATAGCTTCTTTTTAAAAATAGCTTAGCTGTGAATTGTGTGTAGGCCAATCACAAGGCATAGCCTACATTCAGGAACACACAGCAAATCTGTCAGTGAACAGCATACAGCCTAAACAGGCCTTTCGCAATATTTCAAATACAATTGCAGGAAAACACAGGTTGGAAAGAAAATGGCTCCTGCTGAAAAGAGAAGACATTAATCTGTCTGTAGGTTACTAAAATATTTTAGCACCTTCCAAATAGGCCTATTGAGCAAACAGTAGCCTAGGTACAGAGTTAAACAAGATGAGGATCCCCATTGGGCACACACTGGTTGAATCAACATTGTTTTAACAGAATTTGTCTACATATTGTGACGTGGAATCAACATGGAAAATACATAGAATTTTAAAAAAGTAATCAACCAGTACTGTTTTCATCTCATTTCAACCAGCGTTGTAAACATTGAAAATTCCACAAAAATCTTTTTCATTCTATATTCAATGGTTGAAATTATATAGAATTTATAGATTTGACATTTTATTTGAATAAGCATCATTGTTTCAATGTCATGCTATCAACCTAAATAATGAGGTATATTGAAATGAAACGTGAAGCCACAATCCAATGATTTCTGCCTGAACATTGACTCCTACTGGTACATTTAAGTGTGGCAGGTAACCTAGCGGTTAGAGCGTTGGGACATGAACCAAAAGGTTTGAATCCCTGAGCTGACAAGATTTTTATCTTTGGATATTGTCTTGTATATGAAGGATGGCTGGTTGATTTCACATTGAATTATATACATATTATAAGAACATACATATTCACATCTCCATCCCAACCAGTAATCTAAGTTGAAGAATTAGGACTAAATAAAATCACATTTTGGGTTGAGATGGACATGTGAATCCAACATATCAATCATTATTCTAAAAAACTGGATATTGAATTGTGAACACAACCAAATATCAACATTTAAAAGAGATGTATCTTCTGTTTGGATAGTGTACTGTATATTATTAATAACATATAAAATATTCAAAGGTAAAAGTGTATTGTTATTAATATCTTGATTTTAGGCTCTTATTTATAGGGCTAATAGTAACTACTTCTAAACTTCCAAATATCCAATGAAGCTTTATTATTTTAATGATGGTGTCTTTGAGCAAATCAGATGTCAATGTAGCCTACGAAAACCCATCCTCACTCCGAATTTACTGAGCTTGATCAATTATGACAAAAACAATGAACATTTGTTTCCCTAAGAGTTGTGCAAGGTTGGTAGAATTTTATGGAAAATGATTCACAGCTGTAATGGCTGCCATTCGTGCTTCCACCGAGTGTTAACTCTGGGGGTGTGAAGACATACACAATCAATCTTCTTTAAAAATATATATTTTATGTTCTATAGGTTCTCTAGATCGGTAAGCTTGCTAGAATTTTAAGACAGCAAATTGAAGAAAGTGCAAGGAATGTTTAGACTTTGACTATTTAATATAGGATGAAAACAATTTTTTAAAGTTTACGTAATTTTCAACTCAATTTCAACATAAGTGGGATGCCATCCCAGTAAGTAATATTTCAACATCTCCAGTGCCCACTTGATTGCTAGACATTCTTTCTCCACAGTGGAATATCTTTGTTCCCGTAGCAACAGCTTCCGGCTAATGTATACGACTGGGTGTTCCTCACCTTCTTGTAGCTGTGATAGGACGGCACCCACCCCTGTTTCGGACGCATCGGTCTGTACCACCAGTGGTTTGGAGAAGTCCGGGGTCACCAGCATGGGTCCAGAACACAGGGCTCCCTTTAGGTCCTGGAAGGCTTTCTCCGTATCCTCGGTCCACGTCACCTGGGTGGGCAGACATCTCCTGGTCAGATCTGTCAGAGGGCTGGCTAGAGAGGCAAGTGGGGGATACATCTCCAGTAGTAACTAATCAACCCCACAAACGTGCGGATCTGCTTCTTGGTGAGGGGGCGGGGCCAGTCCCGAATCACCTCCACTTTCTTCACCTGGGGTTTTACACATCCCCTCCCGATCGTGTACCCCAGGGAGTTAAGGGCACCTATCAATAACCCTTCGTCAGGTCGAGCGTGCTGATACATCTGGAGGTCCCTATCCGTTCTATTAGTTCATCAATTCGGGGCATGGGGTAGGCGTCGAACTTTGAGATTTCATTTCACTTTCTAAAATCATTACACAAGCGAATGGTGCTGTCTGGTTTCGGCACCAACACTATGGGGCGGCGCCACTCACTATTTGACTCTTTGATGATTTCAGCTTCCAACATCATTTTTACCTCGGTCCTGACGGCCTTTCTCCTTGCTTCTGGTATGCGGTAGGGTCTCAACTTCACCCTTTTCCTGGGTTTGGTGATGCTGTGCCAGATCGGTGTGTCCCTATTCACTGGAGAACACATCCTGCTTCCGGCCGAGCAACTCCGTCAGCTCATGCTCCTGTGCTTGTCTCAGCTGCTCCCCCAGTGGCACCTCAACCGGCTTGGCCTTCTTCGGGGAAATAGAGTAGACTACATCACATGCATTCCATTTCTTTAACAAATTCACATGGTAAATTTCTGATTTTTAATTTAAATAATAATTGTGTCCTTCAAACGTTGCTTTCCTAAAATAATCCTCCATTTGCAGCAATTACAGCCTGCAGACCTTTGGCATTCTAGTTGTCAATTTGTTGAGGTAATCTGAAGAGATTTCACCCTGTGCTTCCTGAAGCACCTCCCACAAGTTGGATTGGCTTGATGGGCACTTCTTACGTACCATACGGTCAAGCTGCTCCCACATCAGCTCAATAGGGTTGAGATCCGGTGACTGTGCTGGCCACTCCATTGTAGACAGAATACCAGCTGACTGCTTCTTCCCTAAATAGTTCAAGCATAGTTTGGAGCTGTGCTTGGGTCATTGTCCTGTTGTAGGAGGAAATTGGCTCCAATTAAGCGCAGGACACAGGATATGGGAGGGCGTTGCAAAATGGAGTGATAGCCTTCCTTCTTCAAGATCCCTTTTACCCTGTACAAATCTCCCACTTTTACCACCACCAAAGCACCCCCAGACCATCACATTGCCTCCACCATGCTTGACAGATGGCGTCAAGCACTCCTCTAGTATCTTTTCATTTTTTCTGCGTCTCACGAATGTTCTTCTTTGTGATCCGAACACCTCAAACTTAGATTTGTCTGTCCATAACACTTTTTTCCAATCTTCCTCTGTCCAGTGTCTGTGTTCTTTTGCCCATCTTAATCTTTTATTTTTATTGGCTAGTCTGCGATATGGCTTTTTCTTTGCAACTCTGCCTAGAAGGCCAGCATCCCGGAGTCGCCTCTTCACTGTTAATGTTGAGACTGGTGTTTTGCGGGTATTATTTAATGAAGCTGCCAGTTGAGGACTTGTGAGGCATCTGTTTCACAAACTAGACACTCTAATGTACAAGTCATCTTGCTCAGTTGTACACCAGGGCCTCCCACTCCTCTTTCTAATCTGGTTAGAGCCAGTTGATGCTGTTCTGTGAAGGAAGTAGTACACAGCGTTGTACAAGATCTTCAGTTTCTTGGCAATTTCTTGTATGGAATAGCCTTCATTTCTCAGAACAAGAATAGACTGACGAGTTTCAGAAGAAAGGATTTGTTTCTGGCCATTTGTAGGCTGTAATCCAACCCATAAATTTTGTTTAACTAGGCAATTCAGTTAAGAACAAATTCTTATTTACCGGGGAACAGTGGGTTTACTGGCTTGTTCAGGGGCAGAACAACAGATTTTTACCTTGTCAGCTCAGGGAATCCATCCAGCAACCTTTCAGTTACTGGCCCAACGCTCTAACCACTAGGCTACCTGCCGCCCCGAAATGCTGATGCTCCAAATACTCAACTAGTCTAAAAAAGGCCAGTTTTGCTTCTTTAATCAACACAACAGTTTTTCGCTGGGCTAACATGATTGCAAAAGTATTTTCTAAAGATCAGTTAGCCTTTTAAAATTATTAACTTGGATTATCTAACACAATGTGCCATTGGAACACGGGAGTGATGGTTGCTGATAATGGGCCTCTGTATGCCTATGTAGATATTCCATTAAAAATCTATCATTTCCAGCTACAATAGTCATTTACAAAATTGACAATGTCTACACTGCATTTCTGATCAATTTGATGTTATTTTAATGGACCGTTTTTTTTTGTGTGCTTTTCTTTAAAAATTAAGGACATTTCTAAGTGACTTTTGAATGGTAGTGTAGACAGTTCTTCTGATGATTATGTTGCAACTGAATTGATGTAACAACCTGTTAGTCAGGTTAAATCAATGTATTGAATTTGAAGTTTTACCCTAATTTCAATGTTTACAACGTTGGTTGAAATGAGATGAAACAGTACTGGTTGATTATTTTTTTCAAATCCCACATATTTTTTACACGTAGATTCCAAGTCACAATACGTTGACGAATTGCGTTGAAACAACGTTGATTCAACCAGTGTGTGCCCAGTGGGATAGGTTTTCGGCATGAGCGCATCGGCCATCGCTGGTGAGTGAGCTGCACATCATTGTGTGAGTGAGTCAGTGAAACTGGAAAGCTTTTTCAGGACTATATTATTCAAGATGAGGGTGTTTTTTTATTGATCTCAGTTTGCCAGTATCAAAGTAGCCTGACATTTCCATCCTTTGTTTGGCATTACAAATATTCTGCTAAAGTCTCCAGTCATGTTAAATTATTTAGAATTGGATGAAATCCGTTTACTAAAGGCTAATTCTTTTCCCGGACTTTGTACGCTAAAAATGTTCCCCATATGTGCAATTTCTGTAAGCGCCTCTACTCTTCTGCCCTTTACGAAAATGCAATGATATGCATGCAATGCTTTATTTTACAATAAATAACTATTTATGTATTCCGGTACCTCACTTTCTGTTCCGGCACCTCCTGATTTACCTGTACTCTGATGTGATCACAGAAATGAACACCGGTATAAACTAGGTTTGACATTTTATAAGAGAGTGCATTTTCTCCACAGGAATTGGTGTTGACGACATGTTCATCATGATTTCCTGCTGGCAGCAGACTCAAGTTCATGACAACGTAGAGGACCGTATGGCAGCTACATACAAAGAGGCAGCTGTCTCTATCACCATCACAACACTAACTGATGCCCTGGCCTTCTATATTGGTCTGTTAACTCCCTTTGGTTCTGTACAATCCTTTTGTATGTATACTGGCACAGCTGTCCTGTTCTGTTACTTGTACAATATTACCTTCTTTGGTGCATTTCTGGCATTGAATGGGAGTCGTGAAAAGGGCAACAGACACTGGCTGACATGCATGAAGGTTCCAGAACCAGAGGAGAACTCTAAAAAGTACAACCTCTGCTGTGTAGGAGGAGCTTATGATCATGAAACAGGAAAAGAGGAGCCAATGCCCATTAACAACTTCTTTAAGATGTACTATGGGCCATTTCTAACAAATACTTGGACCAAGGTGTTTGTGATCCTGCTCTATGCTGGATATTTGGGCTCAAGTATCTATGGTTGCTTCCAAATACAAGAAGGCATAGACCTTAAAAACCTAGCAGCTGATAGCTCATATGTGGGTAGCTATTACGATAATGAGGACCAATACTATTCAGAGTATGGTCCAAATGTTATGGTTGTTGTGACTGACAGTAAGTTTCAATATTGGGACCAAACTGCTCGAAAGCGTCTTGATACTTGTCTTGAACGTTTTGAGAGTCTAACGTTGGATGGTCGATCATTGGTTGCTAAAGATATGACTCTTTCTTGGCTTAATGAATATGTGAAAGTTATAAATCCAAATAACCAAAATATTTTCATGGATAATTTACCTGCGTTTTTACAACGATCAGACTTCAGACAAGATGTGAATATTTCAAACAAAGTCATAATTGCCTCGCGAATGTTTATTCAGACAATCAACGTCAGTACAGCTGTTGATGAAAAGAACATGTTGAATAAGCTTCGAGAGACAGCTAATGGTTGTTCAGAAAAGTTGGTTGTTTACCACCCTGCTTTCATATACTTTGACCAGTATGCAGTCATTGTTAGTAATACCATCCAAAACATTGTAGTTGCCACTCTTGCCATGCTGGTGATCTCCCTCATGTTGATCCCCAACCCCATATGTTCTCTGTGGGTGACCTTTGCTATTGCCTCTGTCATAGTGGGTGTTGCTGGTTTCATGGCATTATGGGATGTCAATCTAGACTCTGTATCCATGATCAATCTTGTCATCTGCATTGGTTTCTCAGTGGATTTTTCTGCTCACATTTCCTATGCTTTTGTCTCTAGCAAAGAGGTCACTGCTAATAAGAAGGCTGTAGATGCTGTCTATCACTTGGGGTATCCCATCATACAGGGAGCTGTGTCTACTATTTTAGGAGTGGTGGTGCTATCTGCAGCTGAGAGCTACATCTTCAGAACCTTCTTTAAGATCATGTTCTTGGTCATTTTGTTTGGGGCGGTCCATGGTGTGGTGTTTATCCCAGTGTTTCTGACCTTCTTTGGAATCTGCGGAGGCAAAGTCAGTGATAAAAAAGATGATGGTAGGTCTAACACCTTGTCTCAAAATGGTCACATGTGGGTCTCCCAAACCACAGGTGATTTCAACTTGAAGAATACGCATGAATTAAGGGCTGTAGCAGCTAATTCACATGTATGGTCAATCAGTTCTAACCAAAGCTTTCACAACGGGAAAACTAATAGTGCTTACGAAAACATTGAAGACTGTCCCTAAAACTGTTGTCTTGAGGCCAGATTTACAAGGCATTTCCACTGTACCTGTTTTTATGGAATTAATTAAATATTAAAGGTAGAACAAATGGGTTAAAACTGTACAAATAACGTGTACAAGCGAGAATAACCTATTATGGTCAAGTGTAAATGAACACACATTCATGTTTTACCTTTCATTCAGCTCCATGCTGATGGGACCTGTACAGTAGTTCAAATCAGATGTTAATTGTCACATTCGCCGAATACAACAACAATGCCCTTAACCAACAACGCGGTTTTAAGAAAATCCCTAAATAAGTAAGAGATAAGAATAACAAATAATTAAAGAGCAGCAGTTAATAACAATAGCGGGGCTATATACAGGGGGTACCGGTACAGAGTCAATGTGTCAATGTGCGGGTGTCGAGGTATTATGTACATTATGTAACGACATTATGTAGGTAGAGTTATTAAAGTGGCTATGCATAGATAATAACGGAGAGTAGCAGTAGCGTGGGTGGGGGAATGCAAATAGTCTAGGTAGTCATTTGATTAGCTGTTCAGGAGTCTTATGGCTTGGGGGTAGAAGCTATTTAGAAGCCTCTTGGACCTAGACTTGGCGCTCAGGTACCGCTTGCCGTTCGGTAGCAGAGAGAACAGTCTATGACTAGGGTGGCTGGAGTCTTTGACAATTTTTAGGGCCTTCCTCTGACACCACCTGGTATAGAGGTCCTGGCGAGCAGGAAGCTTGGCCCAGGTGATGTTCTAGGCCGTACGCACTACCCTCTGTAGCGCCTTGTGGTCGGAGGCAGAGAAGTTGCCATACCAGGCAGTGATGCAACCCATCAGGATGCTCTCGATGGTGCAGCTGTAAAACCTTTTGAGGATCTGAGGACCCATGCCAAATATTTTCAGTCTCCTGAGGGGCAATAGGTATTGTCATGCCTTCTTCACGACTGTCTTGGTGTGCTTGGACCATGTTAGTTTGTTGGTGATGTGGACACCAAGGAACTTGAAACTCTCAACCTGCTCCACTACAGCCCCACCAATGAGAATGGGGGTGTGCTCAGTCTTCCTTTTCCTGTAGTCCACAATCATCTCCTTTGTCTTGAGCACATTGAGGGAGAGGTTCTTGTCCTTGCACCATACGGTCAGGTCTCTGACCTCCTCTCTATAAGGAGGTCTCATCGTTGTCGGTGATCAGACACTGTTGTGTCATCAGCAAACTTAATGATGGTGTTGGAGTCGTGCCTGGCCATGCAGTCATGAGTGAACAGGGAGTACAGGAGGGGGCTGAGCACGCACCCCTGAGGGGCCCCTGTGTTGAGAATCATTGTGGCGGATGTGTTGTTACCTACCCTTACCACCTGGGGGCAGCCCGTCAGGAAGTCTAGGATCCAGTTGCAGAGGGAGGTGTTTAGTCCCAAGGTTCTTAGCTTAGTGATGAGCTTTGAGGGCACTATGGTGTTGAACACTGAGCTGTAGTCAATGAATAGCATTCTCACATAGGTGTTCCTTTTGTCCAGGTGGGAACGGGCAGTGTGGAGTGCAATAGAGATTGCATAATCTGTGGATCTGTTGGTGCGGTATGCAAATTGGAGTGGGTCTAGGGTTTCTGGGATAATGGTGTTGATGTGAGCCATGACCAGCCTTTCGAAGCATTTAATGGCTACAGACGTGAGTGCTATGGGTCAGTAGTCATTTAGGCAGGTTACCTCCTTGTATGTGACAAATTGAGCAAAGAGAAATGGTCATATTTATGGAAAGTACATTTTAATTGCATTAGCCTTTCTTTATCGGCCAATTCATTTTTCTCAGTCTTCAAAGGACGTACATTCCCATTATTCCACACACAGGTTCTTTTACAGAGGCTTTTTTTTTATATCTTGTGTCGTTTTGATTTTAAGTGTAATTTTATGTGTAAATATATGATCTGTAAAAGTTTGACCATTGAGTGTCTTATCACAATAAAAAAATTAAAAACATTCTGCCTTGAAGCAATGTGTTGAAAAACAGATTCTCATAATACTATTTGTAATACAATAATATCTTGTATTTATGTATACTTTCAACTGTAAAGTTTCAGTCTGATGAGAGTAAAGGAAAAAAGAATCCTTATTAGCCTGTGGTGCCTGGCCTTAAAGGTCTTACTCACATCGGCTGCGGAGAGAGTGATCACACAGTCGTCCGGAACAGCTGATGCTCTCATGCATGTTTCACTGTTACTTGCCTCGAAGCAAACATAGAAGTTATTTAGCTCCTCTGGTAGGCTCGTGTCACTGGGCAGCTCTCGGCCGTGCTTCCCTTTGTAGTCTGTAATAGTTTGCAAGCCCTGCCACATCCAACGAGCATCAGAGCCGGTGTTGTACGATTCGATCTTAGTCCTGTATTGATGCTTTGCCGGTTTGATGGTTCGTCGGAGGGCATAGCGGGATTTCTTAAGCTTCCAGGTTAGAGTCCCGCTACTTGATAGCAGCAGCTCTTCTCTTTAGCTCAGTGCAAATGTTGCCTGTAATCCGTGACTTCTGGTTGGGGTATGTACGTACAGTCACTGTGGGGACGACGTCCTAGATGCACTTATTGATAAAGCCAGTGACTGATGTGGTGTACTCCTCAATGCCATGTTGTAAAGTGATGAAATGAATCTACAAAGTAACCAATATAAAGTACATCAATCATTGATGATTTATTTTGTTTCAAATCCCTAAATCATTGCACAACATTTCCACATGAAGAAAACGTCAATTGAAAAGGTAGGAAATATGTTCACTGATTCTGTCATTCATTTTGTTTTATGTAGAAGTACTGTAACAAAATCAAATGTTAATTTGTTCATTTTGTGAAATGTCATTTTTTATTTAGTTGACTCTAATTGTGAAATCATATCATTGTAATATGTTTCAGGATAAAGATGGTTCTGTTGTGTTTTTAATAAAGAAATGAAGGAATTCCTCATTCTATGTTTATTGTTTTCCTGTATTACCTACAAGCAGGTAGACTTTTTGATGATAGATTTAGGTAGCAAGAATGACTAAAGTCTTCTCAGTGACAGATTGTTGCCAACATCCACACCATGTGGCCTATACATTGGATGCAAATGCAGAATAACTTCATACATTTTAAATAAAAGTATTGACTATTAGGCCTTTTTTAAGGTAGATCCTTCCACACTTTCTTTCAAATGTGTAGTGAGGACAACATTTTTGTTTTATAACCAAAAGTTTTGTTTAATCCAGTAGGTACATGATGATATACGGTTCTATTTTGATCCAGTCTCTCAAGTTAGTCAGCATACCACAGCAGATCAAGACAGTTCACTCCAAAATTTGCAAAAGTGGTGTTAAAATTAAGCCATTCCCAAGGCCATCTGTATCTTTCAATACAACATGAATGAAAATGTTAGTAACTTACAATTTCCTGTTTTTAGTCTGTGCTTATCTTTTCCGTTCATTTGGGGGTAAGGTATATTGATTAATTTACACACAACCAATGGTGTGGGACGTTTATTCGTCTTGACTTGAGTATTTGAGGTCATTAGACAAAAGCACCTGAACTTTTTGGATGGTTCAAAATGACAAAAAACAAACATTCCTTGTAACTTGAAGTTAGGGCAACTGAAGTTAGGGTTACATTTTGTGTGTGTGAAATAAGAGAATAATGAGGCATTAAAAACAATGTAGCTTCACAGCAAAGTAGCTTCTAATTTGGACAATGACAATCACTCCAATACTTATAGAATGTAAATCCTTTATTGACTCATAGAAATACAACATTTACCCACATCTGAAAATGATCCCAATTCCCAAAGTTGCAGTATCATATCATGTTCCATGTGTTTCCTATAAATACCCATCCTTATTGCCTTTGCATTGATTTCATGTAATGTGGGTCAATAGAGATTTATAGCATAAACACAAATGGCATAAATGTCTAGATTTGATCATTTTTATTAATTACATCTCTGGGTATTCAAGCCACCGGGAAATGGAGTGATACATAAAACACTTGGTTAAGGATGTTACGCTTGTCATACATCCTCTAAAGACATCAAACCAACAATGATTCACTAAGGACAACGACCCTCGTGTACTTTGTGGTGTTTGTGATTATACAGTACCTTCAGAAAGCATTCATACCCCTTGACTTATTCCATATTTTGTTGTATTACAGCTGCAATTCGAAAATGAATTCAATCCATTTTTTTCTCTCTCACCCATACCCCATAATGGCAAAGTGAAAACATGTTTTTAAAATTTTTTGCAAATGTATTGAAAATGAAATACAGAAATATCTTATTTGCATAAGTAATCACAGCCCTAAGTCAATACATTTTAGAATGTCTTTAGAGAGTCTTTCTGGGTAAGTCTTTAAGAGCTACAATCTACATGAAGGCCTGGCACAATCAGAACACCTCTCCAACTACAGACACCAGGGTTTCAGGTCAAGCAGTTTCCATCAAAAACACATTTTAAGCTCAAGTCCACCATTTGTCCCATTGTCAAGATTGCCACATTGAATACATTTGCCAAGAAGATGAATTTAGAGGTGGAGAATCTGTTTACGGGTAAAATGGACTGAGCGCCTCGTGATGCACCAGAGAGAGTGTGTTTTGTTACAAAATACAGCACTGAAGCCGAGAACATTCAAATAATCATTCAAAAGAATTGGGGAATCCTCCAAAGTGATACGCTACTATGCAAAGTCTTCCAGAGCCACCAATCATAAGCTTTAAGAGATGTCCTACCCTAAATTACAGCTATCTTTCTAGTGACTCTAAAAAAAGAACCCAGAGGCTCTTTTAAATGCAACCAGTCCAACCATTGCAGAAAACTCGCACAGAAAAAGTATGTTGTTGACACAGCTTCTAAAACCGAGTATCAAGTCAAGCATTTCATTAACTGCAAAACCACTCATGTCCAGCGGCGATTTTAGCATGTAAAACAAATGTGGGATGCATGCCAGCAAAGCCACAAAACAATACATTAATTGCACTTTAACATTTATCTTCATTATTTCTCTTCATATGACAGCTGGCGCTGCGGTACAGCGCCCTTAACCACTGTGCCACCCGGGAAGCCTGTAAGAATTATTTCAAGGTCCTGGAGTGGCCTAGTCAGTCTCCAGATCTCAACCCCATAGAAAATCTTTGGAGGGAGGTGAAAGTCCATGTTTCCCAGCAACAGCCCCAAAACATCACTGCTCTAGAGGAGATCTGCATGGAGGAATGGGCCAAAAATACCAGCAACAGTGTGTGAAAACCTTGTGAAGACTTACATAAAATGTTTGACCTCTGTCATTGCCAACAAAGTGTATATAACAAAGTATTGAGATAAACTTTTGTTGTTGACCAAATACTTGTTTTCCACCATAATTTGCAAATAAATTCATTAAAAATCCTACAATGTGATTTTCTGGATTTTCTTTTCTCATTTTGTCTGTCATAGTTGAAGTGTACCTATGATGAAAATTACAGGCCTCTCTCATCTTTTTAAGTGGGAGAACTTGCACAATTGGTGGCTGACTAAATACTTTTTTGTCCCACTGTATATACACGGGACACAACAGGACGAGGACAAAAAGACATCTGACTGCTACGCCATCTTGGATAAGCTTAAACAGCAAGGGTTACATGCTGGAAATTAAATGTAATCCTAAAGCATTGTCTAAATCATTAAAGGATCAGTTAATTTTAGGTTAATATGTTCAGTAACCTACACTTCGGTAGCCTATATGTAATTGCCATAAAACAAAGTAAAAAAATTTGCCTACTAAAAGAGAAAGTGGGAATGAGAAAAGCGGGCAGCACCCTGTGTAGGGTGCTGTCTTTTGGCTGGGATGTTAAACGGGTGTCCTGACTCTCTGCGGTCATCAAAGATCCCATGGCACTTATCGTAAGAGTAGGGGTGTTAACCCTGGTGTCCTGGCTAAATTCCCAATCTGGCCATCAAACCAATATGGTCACCTATTAATCCCCAGTTTCCAATTGGCTCATTCATCCCCCTCCTCTCCCCTGTAACTATTCCCCAGGTCATTGCTGAGAATGTGTTCTTAGTCAACTTACCTGGTAAAATAATGGCCCCCTCCCAGTTAGGGGGAGTGATGAGCTCTACAGCAGAGTCTCACAACTCAATCGCTGGTTGAAAACTGTTTTCTGCCCCTCCCAAAAGATAGAATTTGTAGATAATTGGCCCTCTTTCTGGGACTCACCCACAAACAGGACCAAGCCTGACCTGCTGAGGAGTGACGGACTCCATCCTAGCTGGAGGGGTGCTCTCATTTTATCTACCAACATAGATAGGGCTCTAACTCCTCTAGCTCCACAATGAAATAGGGTGCAGGCCAGGCAGCAGGCTGTTAGCCAGCCTGCCAGCATAGTGGAGTCTGCCACTAGCACAGTCAGTGTAGTCAGCTCAGCTATCACCATTGAGACCGTGTCTGTGCCTCGACCTAGGTTGGGCAAAACTAAACATGGCGGTGTTCGCCTTAGCAATCTCACTAGGATAAAGACCACCTCCATTCCTGTCATTATTGAAAGAGATCATGATACCTCACATCTCAAAATAGGGCTACTTAATGTTAGATCCCTTACTTCAAAGGCAATTATAGTCAATGAACTAATCACTGATCATAATCTTGATGTGATTGGCCTGACTGAAACATGGCTTAAGCCTGATGAATTTACTGTGTTAAATGAGGCCTCACCTCCTGGCTACACTAGTGACCATATCCCCCGTGCATCCCGCAAAGGCGGAGGTGTTGCTAACATTTACGATAGCAAATTTCAATTTACAAAAAAAAAAATGACGTTTTCGTCTTTTGAGCTTCTAGTCATGAAATCTATGCAGCCTACTCAATCACTTTTTATAGCTACTGTTTACAGGCCTCCTGGGCCATATACAGCGTTCCTCACTGAGTTCCCTGAATTCCTATCGGACCTTGTAGTCATAGCGGATAATATTCTAATCTTTGGTGACTTTAATATTCACATGGAAAAGTCCACAGACCCACTCCAAAAGGCTTTCGGAGCCATCATCGACTCAGTGGGTTTTGTCCAACATGTCTCTGGACCCACTCACTGTCACAGTCATACGCTGGACCTAGTTTTATCCCATGGAATAAATGTTGTGGATCTTAATGTTTTTCCTCATAATCCTGGACTATCGGACCACCATTTTATTACGTTTGCAATTGCAACAAATAATCTGCTCAGACCCCAACCAAGGATCATCAAAAGTCGTGCTATAAATTCACAGACAACACAAAGATTCCTTGATGTCCTTCCAGATTCCCTCTGTCTACCCAAGGACGCCAGAGGACAAAAATCAGTTAACCACTTAACTGAGGAACTCAACTTAACCTTGCGCAATACCCTAGATGCAGTTGCACCCCTAAAAACTAAAAACATTTCTCATAAGAAACTAGCTCCCTGGTACACAGAAAATACCCGAGCTCTGAAGCAAGCTTCCAGAAAATTGGAACGGAAATGGCGCCACACCAAACTGGAAGTCTTCCGACTAGCTTGGAAAGACAGTACTGTGCAGTACCGAAGAGCCCTTACTGCTGCTCGATCATCCTATTTTTCTAACTTAATTGAGGAAAATAAGAACAATCCGAAATTCCTTTTTGATACTGTCGCAAAGCTAACTAAAAAGCAGCATTCCCCAAGAGAGGATGACTTTCACTTTAGCAGTGATAAATTCATGAACTTCTTTGAGGAAAAGATTATGATTATTAGAAAGCAAATTACGGACTCCTCCTTAAATCTGCGTATTCCTTCAAAGCTCAGTTGTCCTGAGTCTGCACAACTCTGCCAGGACCTAGGATCAAGAGAGACGCTCAAGTGTTTTAGTACTATATCTCTTGACACAATGATGAAAATAATCATGGCCTCTAAACCTTCAAGCTGCATACTGGACCCTATTCCAACTAAACTACTGAAAGAGCTGCTTCCTGTGCTTGGCCCTCCTATGTTGAACATAATAAACGGCTCTCTATCCACCGGATGTGTACCAAACTCACTAAAAGTGGCAGTAATAAAGCCTCTCTTGAAAAAGCCAAACCTTGACCCAGAAAATATAAAAAACTATCGGCCTATATCGAATCTTCCATTCCTCTCAAAAATTTTAGAAAAGGCTGTTGCGCAACAACTCACTGCCTTCCTGAAGACAAACAATGTATACGAAATGCTTCAGTCTGGTTTTAGACCCCATCATAGCACTGAGACGGCACTTGTGAAGGTGGTAAATGACATTTTAATGGCATCGGACCGAGGCTCTGCATCTGTCCTCGTGCTCCTAGACCTTAGTGCTGCTTTTGATACCATCGATCACCACATTCTTTTGGAGAGATTGGAAACCCAAATTGGTCTACACGGACAAGTTCTGGCCTGGTTTAGATCTTATCTGTCGGAAAGATATCAGTTTGTCTCTGTGAATGGTTTGTCCTCTGACAAATCAACTGTAAATGTCGGTGTTCCTCAAGGTTCCGTTTTAGGACCACTATTGTTTTCACTATATATTTTACCTTTTGGGGATGTCATTCGAAAACATAATGTTAACTTTCACTGCTATGCGGATGACACACAGCTGTACATTTCAATTAAACATGGTGAAGCCCCAAAATTGCCCTTGCTAGAAGAATGTGTTTCAGACATAAGGAAGTGGATGGCTGCAAACTTTCTACTTTTAAACTCGGACAAAACAGAGATGCTTGTTCTAGGTCCCAAGAAACAAAGAGATCTTCTGTTGAATCTGACAATTAATCTTAATGGTTGTACAGTCGTCTCAAATAAAACTGTGAAGGACCTCGGCGTTACTCTGGACCCTGATCTCTCTTTTGAAGAACATATCAAGACCATTTCAAGGACAGCTTTTTTCCATCTACGTAACATTGCAAAAATCAGAAACTTTCTGTCCAAAAATGATGCAGAAAAATTAATCCATGCTTTTGTCACTTCCAGGTTAGACTACTGCAATGCTCTACTTTCCGGCTACCCGGATAAAGCACTAAATAAACTTCAGTTAGTGCTAAATACGGCTGCTAGAATCCTGACTAGAACCAAAAAATTTGATCATATTACTCCAGTGCTAGCCTCTCTACACTGGCTTCCTGTCAAAGCAAGGGCTGATTTCAAGGTTTTACTGCTAACCTACAAAGCATTACATGGGCTTGCTCCTACCTATCTCTCTGATTTGGTCCTGCCGTACATACCTACACGTACGCTACGGTCACAAGACGCAGGCCTCCTAATTGTCCCTAGAATTTTTAAGCAAACAGCTGGAGGCAGGGCTTTCTCCTATAGAGCTCCATTTTTATGGAACGGTCTGCCTACCCATGTCAGAGACGCAAACTCGGTCTCAACCTTTAAGTCTCTACTGAAGACTCATCTCTTCAGTGGGTCATATGATTGAGTGTAGTCTGGCCCAGGAGTGGGAGGGTGAACGGAAAGGCTCTGGAGCAACGAACCGCCCTTGCTGTCTCTGCCTGGCCGGTTCCCCTCTTTCCACTGGGATTCTCTGCCTCTAACCCTATTCAGGGGCTGAGTCACTGGCTTTACTGGGGCTCTCTCATGCCGTCCCTGGAGGGGGTGCGTCACCTGAGTGGGCTGAGTCACTGATGTGGTCATCCTGTCTGGGTTGGCGCCCCCCCCCCCCTTGGGTTGTGCCGTGGCGGAGGTCTTTGTGGGCTATACTCAGCCTTGTCTCAGGATGGTAAGTTGGTGGTTGAAGATATCCCTCTAGTGTTGTGGGGGCTGTGCTTTGGCAAAGTGGGTGGGGTTATATCCTTCCTGTTTGGCCCTGTCCGGGGGTGTCCTCGGATGGGGCCACAGTGTCTCCTGACCCCTCCTGTCTCAGCCTCCAGTATTTATGCTGCAGTAGTTTATGTGTCGGGGGGCTAGGGTCAGTTTGTTATATCTGGAGTACTTCTCCTGTCCTATTCGGTGTCCTGTGTGAATCTAAGTGTGCGTTCTCTAATTCTCTCCTTCTCTCTTTCTCTCTCTCGGAGGACCTGAGCCCTAGGACCATGCCCCAGGACTACCTGACATGATGACTCCTTGCTGTCCCCAGTCCACCTGGCTGTGCTGCTGCTCCAGTTTCAACTGTTCTGCCTTATTATTATTCGACCATGCTGGTCATTTATGAACATTTGAACATCTTGGCCATGTTCTGTTATAATCTCCACCCGGCACAGCCAGAAGAGGACTGGCCACCCCACATAGCCTGGTTCCTCTCTAGGTTTCTTCCTAGGTTTTGGCCTTTCTAGGGAGTTTTTCCTAGCCACCGTGCTTCTACACCTGCATTGCTTGCTGTTTGGGGTTTTAGGCTGGGTTTATGTACAGCACTTTGAGATATCAGCTGATGTACGAAGGGCTATATAAATAAATGTGATTTGATTTGATAAATAAATTCACTAATGTGAATATTATTACTACGCGAAAGGTTTTACAACAAGTCTCCCTTATTTTGTAATTCCTCTACCTGACCCATCAGGTAGTTAATAGCTTGATCTTGTTGTATTAGCTTTTCGTCATGTTCCTCATTTTTCTTTCAATGTGGGTCATCCGTTTATAATTTTTCTCTAGAAAAGCCTTCATGCCATCGATAGAGGTTTGCATTTTGCCCGAGTGAGGTGGCTGTTTCTCATTGAAATAACTTCAGTTCTGCCATGAGAGAGGAACCTCTGCCATCTCTGTCTCTGTTTTGAGTGTGATGGCAGCCTCTGCCACCTCGTGAAGTTTGGCTGGGTGAGTGCCTTAAACACGGGGAAGATAGCAGAGTATCTTCCCTTTGCTGCCGTCTTTCACTTGAATACTTATCCTGACTCATTGTCCATCTGATTTAGAAGGTCAAATATGTACTTTTAACTCGTGAAGTTCAATTTAGGCCAAAATTGTCACAGAGCTTGTTCAGCACACATCCTTTCCCCAGAATTCCATGCAGGATCCTCCTTTAGTGCCTTATTTCAAACAGGACGCATGTTTTGGAATATTTGTATTCTGTACAGGCTTCCTTCTTTTCACTATGTCATTTAGGTTAGTATTGTGGACTGACTATTGAGATAAACTTTTGTTATTGACCAAATACAATGTTGTTGATCCATCCTCAGTTTTCTCCTATCACAGCCATTAAACTCTGTAACTGTTTTAAAGTCACCATTGGCACCATGGTTAAATCACTGAATGATTTCTTTCCTCTCCAGCAACTGAGTTCAGAAGGACGCCGGTATCTTTGATGTGACTGGGTTTATTGATATACCATCCAAATTTGAATACCTTTACCATGCTCAAAGAGATATTCATTGTCTGCTTGTTTTACCCATCTGCCAATAGGTGCCCTTCTTTGCAAGGCATTGTAAAACCTCCCTGGTCGTTAAGGAAATGTTTACTCCTGAATTTATTTAGGCATGCCAACGGGGTTGAATACTTATTGACTCAGATTTTCATTTTTCAGTAATTGGTAAAGAATTCTAAAAACATAATTCCACTTTGACATTATTGGGTATTGTGTGTATGCTAGTGACACACAATCAAGATTTAATTAATTTTAAATTCAGGATGTAACACAACAAAATGTGGAAAAAGTCCAGGTGTGTGAATACTTGCTGAAGGCGCTATATGTGGGTGCAACAACGAGTCAGTCATCTGATACTGAACTACACAACTGGGCAAGGAAGTCCTCATGACACATGCTTCACAACATGACAATAAAGATGTATAAAGAGGATGTATATACTTTGAACTTATATTTTTCTTATGTTCTCTTTATGTATACCCTGCAAACAAAAATGAGTCGTTAGGACGTCCACATGATATCAGGAAATGCCTCCTAAAGTTGTCAGGACGTTGTGTCATGGTCCCAGGGACGTCCCTGAGGATGTTTTTAGGTCATTCTTGGGACATTGTGTGATGGTCCCTGAAGGTTTTGTCAAGTTCCCGGTTTGTCCCATGGACGTCCCCACAGACTTTCTTGGGACGATGTGTCATGGTCCTGATGACACAATGTCCCAAGAACAAACCGGGAACTAGAAAAAGGCCCCCCCCCAGGGAACTAGAAAAAGGCCCCCCCCAGGGAACTAGAAAAAGGTCCCCCCCAGGGAACTAGAAAAAGGTCCCCCCCAGGGAACTAGAAAAAGCCCCTCCCCCCAGGGAACTAGAAAAAGCCCCCCCCCCCCCCCCCAGGGAACTAGAAAAAGGTCCCCCCCCAGGGAACTAGAAAAAGCCCCCCCCCCAGGGAACTAGAAAAAGGTCCCCCCCAGGGAACTAGAAAAAGCCCCCCCCCAGGGAACTAGAAAAAGGTCCCCCCCCCAGGGAACTAGAAAAAGCCCCCCCCCAGGGAACTAGAAAAAGGTCCCCCCCAGGGAACTAGAAAAAGGTCCCCCCCCAGGGAACTAGAAAAAGGTCCCCCCCAGGGAACTAGAAAAAGGTCCCCCCCCAGGGAACTAGAAAAAGGTCCCCCCCCAGGGAACTAGTCAAATGAAAGTCCTGAGAATATCCTAAAAAGGTCCTGACACGGTCCTCAGTGACATCCTGGGAACTTACAGGGAACAACACAAAGGTCCCCCAGATCACAATCACGTGAGATCCTAAGGACTATTAAAATGAAAGTCCAGAGAACATCCTTAAAGCTCCCGACATGGTCCTCTGTGACATCCTAGGAACTTACATGGAACAAGACAAAGGTCCCCCAGAGAACATTCTCTTGTGACCATCACATTAGAACGTTCTCAGAATGTCAGATGTGTGTGTGTTTATAAGCGGGTATATCACTAGTTTAGAATAATAGGTCACAATGCGTTATCAAACTGGACTTCACAGGGAAGTCATCAACACAGGCTCAGCCTGTACTGAAATAGTACTTTGTAACATTACCCTAACAATGGCAATAAGGATGTAACCTTGCATCCTTAAAAATGAACAGAAAGACATATCGTATTGAAAATAGGCCAACAGATTACGGCTAATGATAGACTAGCTAAATTCAACAAAGAGATATCATTCTAACATTGTCTTAAATATTTACGAATATACAGTACAAGTCAAAAGTTTGGACACACCTACTCATTCAAGGGTTTTCTTTATTTTACTATCTTCCATTGTAGAATAATAGTGAAGACATCAAAACTATGAAATAACACATATGGAATTATGTAGTAACCAAAAAAGTGTTAAACAAATCAAAATAGATTTTAGATTTTAGATTTTTCAAAGTAGCCAAGCTTTACCTTGATTACCTATTTGCCTAGAGAGTTTTCAGCTATACTCTTCGTGGCTGTTTATTTACCACCACAGACGGATGCTGGCACTAAGACCGCACTCAGTCAGCTGTTAATTTAGGAAATAAGCAAACAGGAAACCGCTCACAAAGAGGCGGCACTCCTAGTGGCCGGAGACTTTAATGCAGGGAAACTTAAATCAGTTCTATCTCATTTCTATCAACATGTTAGATGTGCAACCAGAGGGAAAAAAATTCTAGATCACCTGTACTCCACACACAGAGATGCGTACAAAGCTCTCCCTCGCACTCCATTTGGTAAATCCGACCACAATTCTATCCTTCTAATTCCTCCTTACAAGCAAAAATTAAAGCAGGAAGCACCAGTGACTCAGTCTATAAAAAAAGTTGTCAGTTGAAGCATGCTAAACTACAGGACTGTTTTGCTATCACAGACTGGAACATGTTCCGGGATTCTTCCGATGGCATTGAGGAATACACCACATCAGTCACTGGCTTTATCAATAAGTGCATTGAGGACGTCGTCCCCACAGTGACTGTACGTACATACCCCAACCAGAAGCCATGGATTACAGGCAACATTCGCACTGAGCTAAAGGGTAGAGTTGCCGCTTTCAAGGGAAGCACAGCCGCAAGCTGCCCAGTGACACAAGACTACCAGACAAACTAAATCACTTCTATGCTCGCTTTGAGGCAAGCAACACTGAGGCATGCATGAGAGCATCAGCTGTCCCGTATGACTGTGTGATCACGCTCTCCGTAGCCGACGTGAGTAAGACCTTTAAACAGGTCAACAGGTCAACAAGGCTGCGGGGCCAGACCGATTACCAGGATGTGTGCTCTGGGCATGTGCTGACCAACTGGCAGGTGTATTCACTGACATTTTCAACATGTCCCTGATTGAGTCTGTAATATCAACATATTTCAAGCAGACCACCATAGTCCCTGTGCCCAAGAACACAAAGGTAACCTGCCTAAATAACGACAGACCCTTAGCACTCACATCCATAGCCACTTTGCATACTGCCCAAACAGATCCACAGATGATGCAATCTCTATTGCACTCCACACTGCCCTTTCCCACCTGGACAAAAGGAACACCTACGTGAGAATGCTGTTCATTGACTAGAGCTCAGCGTTCAACACCATAGTACCCTCAAAGCTCATCACTAAGCTAAGGATCCTGGGACTAAACACCTCCCTCTGCAACTGGATCCTGGACTTCCTGACGGGCCGCCCCCAGGTGGTGAGGGTAGGTAGCAACACATATGCCACACTGATCCTCAACACTGGAGCCCCTCATGGGTGCATGCTCAGTCCCCTCCTGTGCTCCTTGTTCATCCACGACTGCATGGCCAGGAACGACTCCAACACCATGATTAAGTTTGCAACAGTGGTAGGCCTGATCACTGACAATGACGAAACAGCCTATAGAGAGGAGGTCAGAGACCTGGCCGGCTGATGCCAGAATAACAACCTATCCCTCAACGTAACCAAGACAAAGGAGATGATTGTGGACTACAGGAAAAGGAGGACCGAGCATGCCTCCATTCTCATCAACAGGGCTGTAGTGGAGCAGGTTGAGAGCTTCAAGTTCCTTGATGTCCACATCACCAACAAACTAGAATGGTCCAAACACACCAAGACAGTCGTGAAGAGGGCACGACTATTCCCCCTCAGGAAACAAACATTTTTTGGCATGGGTCCTCAGTTCCTCAAAAGGTTCTACAGCTGCAACATCGAGAGCACTGGTTGCATCACTGCCTGGTACGGCAATTGCTCGGCCTCCGACCGCGAGGCACTACAGAGGGTAGTGCGTACGGCCCAGTACATCACTAGGGCTAAGCTGCTTGCTATCCAGTACCTCTACACCAGGCAGTGTCAGAGGAAGGCCCTAAAAATTGTCAAAGACCCCAGCCACCCCAGTCATAGACTGTTCTCTCTACTACCACATGGCAAGCGTTACCGGAGTGCCAAGTCTAGGACAAAAAGGCTTCTCAAGTCCCGCTAACATTTCGACCTAAAAGAAAGCCAGGACCTCAGCTGGACATGACTGAAAAGTACAGCCACCTTCATTTTTCCCAGATGTTTTTCTCCTTGTCAGTTATTGGTTCGCTGGTGTCTAATATCAACAGGTATGGAGCTAAGAAGCAAGCAGGCAAGAAAGAGGCATGGAAGCCCATTTCCATCCAACACCATAGTACCCTCCTGGTGAAGGTAGGAAACAACACCTCAACTTCGCTGATCCTCAACACAGGGGCCCCACAAGGGTGTGTGCTCAGATACCCTCCTGTACTCCCTGTTCACCCATGATTGTGTGGCCAAGCATGCCTCCAACTCAATAATCAAGTTTGCAGACCACTCAACAGTAGTAGGCCTGATTACCAATAATGATGAGACAGCCTACAGGTAGGAGGTGAGGGCCCTGGCGGAGTGGTCCATCCATCATCCATAAGGCGAGGCCAGTGCAGGGGCATCAAAGCTGGGACCGAGAGACTGAAAAACAGCTTCTATCTCAAGGCCATCAAATTGTAAAATAGGTGTATGTGACCAATAAAAGTTTATTTTATTAGATGGGGCTTGTGAAGTTGAAATAAATCAATATTATTGCCATATTAATCTGGCATCTTCACAGGGAAGTCATTGTCACAGGGGCAGCCCCTGAAATAGTAACAATGGCCATAAGGATGTAACCTACGCAAGGCAAACAGTATTGAAAATTGGCCAACATTTTACGGCAAATGATAGACTAGCTAAGTTTAACAAACAGGCATCATATCATTCTAACATTGTCTTAAATATTTGAGAATATATATACAGTATCTGCTTAGTTTCAACTTCATGTTTTATACAAATGGTAGATTTGAAAATAAGTTTCTTGATTCAAAGCAGGGGTGTCAAACTCAGTTCCTGGAGGGTAGTGTGTCCACTGGGTTTCACTCTTCCCCTGTATTTGATTGACCAATTAAAGAAATTAATTAGTTAGAAATTCCCCTCACCTGGTTGTGTCTTAATTGTCAACCCCTCACCTGGTTGTGTCTTAATGTCTTAATTGGACACAAATGGAATTGAAATAACAAAAACCAGCAGACACCACCTTCCAGGAATTGAGTTTGACACTGCTGATTCAAAGGATCAATATGCTATATAATTCAACAATATCTCAACAGCACTGAACATATCAAATTATGCTCAAAATGTCAAATATACATTGGAAAATAGCAACTACATACATCATACAATTTAAAGACTTTAGAGTTAGTAGTATGTGTCTACATACTACATTGAGTGTACAAAACATTAGCAAAACCAGTTCCTACTATTGAGTGACACCCGCTTTTGAACAGCCTCAATTTGTCGGGCATGGACTCTACAAGTTGTTGAAAGCACTCATGTTTCAGGCCCATGTTTACTCCAATGTTTCCCACAGGTGTGTTAAGTTGGCTGAATGACCTTTGGGTGGTGGACCATTCTTGACACACAGGAAATTGTTGAGCTTGAAAAACCCAGCAGCGTTGCAGTTCTTGACACACTCAAACCAGTGTGCCTGGCATTTACTACCATACTTCGTTCAAAGGCACTTAAATATTTTGTCTTGCCCACTCACCCTCTGAATTGCACACATACACAATCCATGTCTCAATTGTCTCAAGTGTTAAAAATCCTTCTTTAACCTGTCTCCTCCCTTTTAACTACACTGATTGACGTGGATTTAACAGGTGACATCAATAAGGGATCATACTTTTCACTTGTATTCACTTGGTCAGTCTATGTCATGAAAAGAGTTCCTAATGTGTCGTACACTCAATGTTAAAATTACTTTATTTTTCAGCAAAAAATGTGCAGCTACATACTTGGTTATTACAAAACAGTTGATGATGATAGCCAACGTATTTACTTCTGACAAATAATTATTGGCCAAAGGCATATATTCACAATTCCTCTGTATCTGTTGTTCTTTAAAGGTTGAGTAAGTTATCTCAACCACTTCAAATTCCAATAAAACTATATCAAATTTTTTTAAATTTCAATTTTACCCCTTTTTTCTCCCCAATGTCATGGTATCAAATTGTTAGTAGCTACTATCTTCTCTCATCGCTACAACTCCCGTACGGGCTCGGGAGAGATGAAGGTCGAAAGTCATGCGTCCTCCGATACACAACCCAACCAAGCCGCACTGCTTCTTAACACAGAGCGCATCCAACCCGGAAGCCAGCCGCACCAATGTGTCGGAGGAAACACCGTGTACCTGGCAACCTTGGTTAGCGTGCACTGCACACGGCCCACCACAGGAGTCGCAAGTGCGCGATGAGCACAACAGCTAAAATGGCTTTGAAAAAACAAGATTTCAAATCAAATCAGACTTTATTTGTGACATGTGCCGAATACAACCTTACCGTGAAATGCTTAACCAACATTGCAGTTCAAGAAGAGTTAAGAAAATATTTACCAAATAAACTAAGGTAAAAAATTATAAAAAGCAACACAATAACGAGGCTATATACAGAGGATACCAGTACTGAGTCAGCGTGCGGGGGTTCATTTGTACATGTAGGTAGGGGTGAAGTGACTATACATAGATAATAAACAGCGAGTAGCAGCAGTGTACAAAACAAAGGGGGGGAGGGGTCAATGTAATAGACCGTTGACAATTTGATGAATTTGATGAATTGTTCAGCAGTCTCTGGTACAGCTTGCTGTGCGGTAGCAGAGAAAAGAGTCTATGACTTGGGTGACTGGAGTCTCTGACAATTTTGGGCTTTCCTCTGACACCGCCTAATATATAGGTCCTGGATTGAAGGAAGCCTGACCCCAGTGATGTACTTGGCCGTACGCATTACTTTCTGTAGAGCCTTACGGTCAGATGCCGAGCAGTTGTCATACCAGGCGGTGATGCTCTCGATGTTGCAGCTGTAGAACTAGGATCTGAGAGTTGCCAAATCTTTTCAGTCTCCTGAGGGGGAAAAGGTTTTGTTGTGCCCTCTTCTCGACTGTCTTGGTGTGTTTGGACCATTCTAGATCGTTGGTAATGTGGACACCAAGGAACTTAAAACTCTCGACCCGTTCCGTTACATCCACGATGTTACTGGGGGCCTGTTCGGCCCGCCTTTTCCTGTAGTCCACGCTCAGCTCCTTTGTCTTGCTCACATTGAGGGAGAGGTTGTTGTCCTGGAAGCCACACTGCCAGTTCCCTGACTTCCTCCCTTTAGGCTGTCTCATCGTTGGCGGTGATCAGGCCTACCACTGTTGTGTCACCAGCAAACTTAATGATGGTGTTGGAGTCGTGTTTGGCCACACAGTCGTGGGTGAACAGGGAGCACAGGAGGGGACTAAGTACACACCCCTGAGGGGCCCAGGTGTTGAGGATCAGCATGGCAGATGTGTTGTTGCCTACCCTGACCACCTGGGGTGGCCTGTCAGGAAGTCCAGAATCCAGTTGCAGAGGGAGGTGTTTAGTCCCAGGGTTCTTAGCTTAGTGATGAGCTTTGTGGGCACTATGGTGTTGAACGCCGAGCTGTAGTCAATGAACAGCGTTCTCACTCCTTTTGTCCAGGTGGGAAAGGGCAGTGTGGTGCTATTGAGATTGCGTCATCGGTGGATCTGTTGGGGCAGTATGCAAATTGGAGTGGGTCTAAGGTATCCGGGAGGATGCTGTAGACATGAGCCATGACCAGCCTTTCAAAGCACTTCATGGCTACCGACGTGAGTGCTACGGTGTGGTAATCATTTAGGCAGGTTACCTTCGCTTCTTTGGGCACAGGGACTATGGTGGTCTGCTTGAAGGATGTAGGTATCACAGACTCAGTCAGGGAGAGGTTGATAATGTCAGTGAAGACACTTGCCAGTTGGTCCGTGCGTGCTTTTTTTTTACCCCGCTTTTTCTACCCAATTTCGTGGTATTCAATTGTTAGTAGTTACTGTCTTGTCTCATCGCTACAACTCCCGCACGGACTCGGGAGAGGCGAAGGTCGAGAGCCATGCGTCCTCCGAAACACAACCCAACCCAACCAAGCCGCACTGCTTCTTAACACAGCGCGCATCCAACTCGGAAGCCAGCCGCACCAATGTGTCGGAGGAAACACCATACACCTAGCGACCTGGTCAGCGTGCACTGCGCACGGCCCGCCACAGGAGTCGCTAGTGCGCGATGAGACAAGGATATCCCTGCCGGCCAAACCCTCCCTAACCCGGACGACACTAGGCCAATTGTGCGCCGCCCCATGGGCCTCCCGGTTGCGGCTGGCTGCAACAGAGCCTGGGCTCGAACCCAGAGTCTCTGGTGGCACAGCTAGCGATGCAGTGCCTTAGACCACTGCGCCACTCGGTAGGCACCTGTCTGCACATGCTTTGAGTATACGTCCTGGTAATCCATCTGGCCCTGTGTCTTTGTGAAGGTTGATCTGTTTATTTAAAGGTCTTGCTCACATCAGCTACCGAAAGCGTTATCACACAGTCATCCAGAAGAGCTGGTGCTCTCGTGCATGCTTCAGTGTTGCTTGCCTCGAAGTGAGCGTAAAAGGCATTTAGCTCGTGTGGTAGGCTCGCGTCACTGGGCAGATCATGTCTGGGTTTCCCTTTGTAGACTGTAATAGTTCTCAAGCCCTGCCACATCCAACGAGTTTCAGAGCCGATGTATTAGTATTCAATCTAAATCCTGTTTGATGCTTTGCTTGTTTGATGGTTCGTCTGAGGTCATAGGGGGATTTCTTATAGGTGTCCAGATTAGTGTCCCGCTCTTTAAAGCAGCAGCTCTAGCCTTAAACTCGATGCGGATGTTGCCTATGATCCATGGCTTCTGGTTGGGATATGTACATACAGTCACTATGGGGACGACGTCGTTGATGCACTTATTGATGAAGCCGATAACTGAGGTGGTATACTTCTCAATGCCATTTGATGAATCCTGGAATATATTCCAGTCAGAGCTAGCAAAACAGTCCTGTAGCGTAGCATCCACGTCGTCTGACCACGTCCGTATTGAGCGAGTCACTGTTACGTCCTGGTTGTAAGCAGGAATCAGGAGGATAGAATTATGGCCAGATTTGCCAAATGAAGGGTGGGGGAGAGCTTTGCATGCATCTCTGTGTGTGGAGTAAAGGTGGTCTGGAGTTTTTTTTCCTCTGGTTAAACATGTGACATGCTGGTAAAAATTTGGTAAAACTGATTTAAGTTTGCCTGCATTAAAGTCCCTGGCCACTAGGAGCGCCGCTTCTGGGTGAGTAATTTCTTGTTTGCCTATGGCCTTACAGAGTTTGAGGAGTGCAGTCTTAGTGGTCATCAATTTTGTTTTCCAATGATTGCATGTTAGCAAGTAGAATTGATGGTAGTGGGAGTTTACTCGCTCGGTCAATATTCAGCAGATTTTTTTACCATGTGTATCAACTACATGCCAACATAGATTGAATCGCAGAAAATTAGCTTAAAAAGTGCAATATTTTCTCACAGTTCCATGGGAAAATGTGTATAATTGTTTATAATTATAATTGTCTCATCTCCATTGATACATTTGTAGAATTGCAGGAAATTGGCTTAAAAATTCAGAAATGTCTCTACACCGCCAAGATGGAGGCTTCAAACATGATCTCTCAAATCCAGCCCTGCCATGCCCCTTTTTTAAAATATTTTTATTTTACCCCCTTTTCTCCCCAATTTCGTGATTGCGATCTTGTCTCATCGCTGCAAGTCCCCAACGGGCTCGGGAGAGGCAAAGGTCGAGTCATGCGTCCTCAGAAACATGACCAAACCCCAGGCTGCAGTGACGCCGCAACACTGCAATGCAGTGCCTTAGACTGCTGCTTCACTCGGGAGGCCCCTAAGCCCCTTTTTGATCCAGAAAGAAACCCTGTCATCTCATCAATAGGGAGGAAACAGTCCAATGTATCAAATAGATGACCAAGTACCAATCATTAATACTATTATACTTTCTCTTAGCCTGTTCTATATCTTAAAGCATTTTGCCCATTAACAATTTCTTAAGGTTTGCCTTAAAACTCCCTAGCATAAGGTTGAATTTTAGTTGGTTGGTGCACCATTCCATTCCTCAGCACAAGTGTTAAGGAAATAGCTTTTTCCAGCCATGCTCCTTAAAATAACCAGACAGATAACTCGGGGATGTCGGTGCCCCAAATGCGGCCTTGCTTCCCAATGACCTTCAGAGTAATGAGTTCACCTGTAGTGTTGGTCCAGATCATATCCAACGTCTTACTTGCATGTAGCAATTATTAACAAAGATAAAATCAGAATTCACACCAGTTCTCTTATCTAAAATTGCACTTCCTTTGTGTCCTAGGGTACTTTCCCACCTTCTGAAGGAAGCAAAGTAAGGGTGAAAGTTCTAAATCTTTTAGAAATTTAGGCAATGATTAACCTATGGTGTTATGAAGACGACTGAAGGAAAAACTATAAAAAGTTCAACTGAGACATTGATTTTATTGCCAAATGAAGATTCAAGACTCATGAGGTAGGTGCATGTTAAAGTAATTTCACTGATCTGAATAGTACTATTTTAATACAATTGGAAGGCAATGTTTTTTACATTTTATTGCAAGAACACCAGTTATTTTTTGTTTGATCGCATTGTCCATAACATTTTCCTGAAGATCATGAACTCATGCCAGTTCGCTCTTTGCATGTTCTGACAGGTGTAAAGATGGGAGATGCTGAGGACGACATTGCTGTAGTCGGTATTGGCTGCAATTTCCCAGGAGGTAAAACTTTACATTTATGCATAAAAAAGGGGTTCTGAAAAAATATCCAAATAATCTTGATGTGTTAAATCACTACAGGACATGCAATGTGATGCAGTCACCCCAGCTCACATTTGGCATTGTCTGATTACTTAAAGTGGTTCCCTCTATTTCAATAGAGATTGATTTGACAAAAACAGGCAAAAATCTATTAATTTGAGACATCAAAGTGATAGTATGTAATTAGAATGTGTTCATTATTTGTTTTACTGTTTTGGTGTGCATGTTTACAACCAGTGGAGGGTATATGTAAGTAAACGCAGTTTACCCACCTTTATTAATTGCATAACAAGAGACAACATGGGGGCAAAACGGGGGAAAAGTGAATGCTGGGAATCTCTTGACTTTGGAACACTAACTTGTGCCAGCTGTCCACCCGGCTGCATCACTGGTGCAATAGTAATTATAACGTGAAATATGAAATAACTATCATGATATTTACTTTCCAACTTTGAATTAAACATTTATGTGTCTGTACAGGAGAGGGGCTTGACAGTTTCTGGAAGGTTCTATTGGAGGGGAAGAACTGTGCAGTGCCAATCCCAACTGAGAGATTTGACTGTTCCCAGTGGTATGACCCTGATGACAACAAAGTGGGGAAATCGCGCACAGCGAAGGCTGCACTTATTGATGGGTATGCATTTTTGCCTTGTTCCTTGCATTCAATAAATAAGAAATACTTTTCCATTAACTAGGCAAGTCAGTTAAGAACAAATTCTTATTTCCAATAACGGCCTACCCCGGCCAAACCCTAATGACGCTGGGCCAATTCTGCGCCGCACTATGGGACTCCCAATCACAGCCGGTTGTGATACAGCCTAGAATCAAACCCGGGTCTCTAGTGACGCCTCTAGCACTGAGATGCAGTGCCTTAGACCACTGCGTCATCTGGGAGCCCTTAAAATAATTCATGCTTAACTGTAGCAAAAATCATTACAAAAAGTGCATTTGTCCCCAGGATCAACATTGAAACACAGTTCTAGCTACTCTTTCAATTTCCCCCAAAACATCAGTTATAAGATAAGGCATTAAAAAGGTCAAATATTTTTTTTTAAATAATGGCCTAATTTGTAGAGCAGAATTTGAAAATGCCTGTTTGGATTTGATTAATCAAAATCTCTAATAAAACAGGTTCATGTGCAGCAACCCTACATGTAAAAATGTTGACATTTGGATATTACATCATATTGAGGCGTATCTATTTATTATGGCAATTGACATACTTGGTATTAAGATAAGGCATCATCCTAGATACCATTTCTTACCCTATCATTAAAGTTTTAATGTCACATGCGCAAGTACAGTGAAATGTCTTTCTTGTAAGCTTCAAACTCAACAACGCAGTAATCAATATCAACGTAGCACTAAAAATAACATAAGGTAGAACGCAAAACAAATAGAAATAGGTAGAACACGAGAAAGTAAGAAGCCTTATACAGGGGCAGTTCCAATACCATACTTACAATGTGCAGGCATACTGGAGTGATAGAGGTAGATATAGTGTTTTCAGAAAATATTCACACCCCTTGACTTTTTCCACATGTTGTTGTGTTACAGCCTGACTTTAAAATGGATTAAATGTTTTGGCACTGGTCTACACACAATACCCCATAATGACAAAGTGGAATTATGTTTTTCAAAATGTTAACTAATTAAAAATGAAAAGATGAAATGTCTTGAGACAATAAGTATTTTTGTAATGGCAAGCCTAAATAAGTTCATGAGTAAAAATGTGATTAATAAGTCACTTAAGTTGCAGTGTTTAACCTGATTTGTGAATGACTACCTCATATCTGTACCCCACACATAAGGTCCCTCAGTCAAGCAGTGAATTTAAAAAAAAAGATTAAACCACAAAGACCAGGGAAGTTTTCCAATGCCTTGCAAAGAAGGGCACAAAGAAGGACAACGTAAAGATTCCTTTTTTTGCACATAAGAGAAACACAAACACCATACAATAGAAAATGAGGTCGGGTGAAGATGTGGTAGATGTGTTAAAAAAAAATAATTTAAAAGCAGACATTGAATATCCCTTTGAGCATGGTGGTTATTCATTGCACTTTGGATGGTGTATGAATACACACAGTCACTACAAAGATACAGGCATCCGTCCGAACTCAGTTGCCGGACAGGAAGGAAGCCGCTCGGGGAGTTCACCATGAGGCTAATGGTGACTTTCAAACAGTTCCAGAGTTTAATGGTTGTGATAGGAGAAAACTGAGGATGGATCAACAACATTGTAGTTACTCCACAATACTAACCTAATTGACAGAGTAAAAAGAAGGACGCCTGTACAGAATACAAATATTCTTAAACATGCATCCTGTTTGCAACAAGGCACTAAAGTAATACTGCAAACAACGTGGCTAAGCAATTCACTCTTTGTCCTGAGTACAAAGTGTCGTGTTTGGTGCAAATCCAATACAACACATTACTGAGTACTATCCATATTTTCATACATAGCGGTGGCTGAATCATGTTATGGGTTTGTTTGAAATTGTTAAAGACTGGGGAGTTTTTCAGGATAGAAAATAAACGAAATGGAGCTAAACACAGGCAGAATCCTAGAGGAAAACCTAGTTCAGTTTGCTTTCCACCAGACACTGGGGGATTAATTCACCTTCCAGTAGGACATTAACCTAAAGCACATGGCCAAATCTACACCGGAGTTGCTTACCAAGAAGACAGTGAATGTCCGGAAGTGGCAGAGTTACAGTTTTGACAAAAATCTACTTGAAAATCTATGGCAAAACCTGCAAATGGTTTTCTAGCTATGATCAACAACCAATTTGACAGAGTTTGAATAATTTTTAAAAGACTAATGGACAAATATTGCACAATCCAGGTGTGGAAAGCTCTTAGAGACTCACACAGAAAGACTCATATCTGTAATCACTGCCAAAGGTGTTTCTACAAAGTAATGACTCTAGGGATCATCATCGTCGGTAATCAAGCCTACCACCGTCGTGTCGTCAGCAAACTTGATGATGGTGTTGCAGTCATGTGTGGCCACGTAGTTCTTGGTGAACAGGGAGTACAGGAGGGGACTAAGCACACACCCCTGTGGGGCCCAGTGTTGAGGGTCAGCGGAGGTGATGTTGCCTACCCTCACCACCTGGGGTTGGCCGATCACAAAGTCCAGGATCCAGTTGCAGAAGATGTTGTTCAGTCCCAGGGGCCTAAGTTAGGTGACGAGCTTGGAGGGGACAATAGCGTTGAACCCTAAACTGTAGTAATTGAACAGCATTCTCACATAGGTATTCCTTTTATCTACGTGGGTGAAGGCAGTGTGGAGTGCAATTGAGAATGCATCGTCTATCTGTTGGGGTGGTATGCAAATTGGAATGGGTCTAGGATGATGTAGTTGATGTGTGTCATAACCAGCCTTTCAAAGCACTTCATTATTACGGATGTGAGTTTTACCGGGTGGTAGTCATTGTGGCATTAAGCCTTAGAGATCTTGGAAACAGAAATGATGGTAGTAATTTTACAGACTGGGTGAGGTTGAAAATTACCATGAATATGCCAGCCAGCTGATCTGCGCATGCTCTGAGAACACGCCCTGGAATATCGTCTGGATCCCTCACGCATGATACAGTGTTTTTATTGTTGAAGCCAGCATAAAATGCATTGAGTTCATCTGGAAGAGAGGCATCATTGAGCAGATCAGGGCTGGGTTTTCGTTTGTAATCCGTAATGGACTGTAGCCCCTGTCACATGCGGCGGGCGTCAGAGCCTGTGTAGTATGATTCCACTACATTCCTATATTGTCATTTTGCTCGTTTGATGACTCTGCAAAGGTCGTAGCAGGACATCTTGTACTTGTTCCTGTCTTCAGCCATAGCATCAGGGTTGTCTGCGATAGCTCTGTGTCCGGTAGCCCTGTCATTTAGTTTAGCGCAAACCTTGGTGTTAATGCAGGGCTTTTGATTGGGGAAGCAGGGAACCTTCACTGTGGGGACAACGTTGCCGATGCATTTCTTTATGAAACCGGTAACCGAGGTGGTTAGCTCGTCGACGTTATCGGTGGAGTCTCTGAACATATTCCAATCAGCGCTAGCCAAGCAGTCCCGTAGCATAATCTTTGATTCGGGTGGCCATTTCTCATAGGAGAAAGTCACATAAAATGACTTGTTGTTTGAGCTTCTGCTTGTAAACAGGAAGCAGAAGTACGGAGTAATGATCTTATTTGCCGAATGGCGGACAAGAGAGGGCCTTGTATGCTTGCTTGTGGGTAGAGTAACAGTGGTCTAGGACTTTATCGGCCCTAGTGGCAAAGGAGAGGTGTGGATGGAAGTTGGGAATCACATGTCTTAATTATACGGAATAATAATGGAAGAAATGCAGCCTTCGGATGTAAGTTTTCCCGCTTGTTTTAGCCTCGTACAGTTCGCTAAGTGCCAGCTTGTTATATTTGTTGTCCTGAGGTGGAATGTATACAACAGTCACGATAACAGCTGAGAACTCCATAATTTCTGCAGTGGCAGTGGCTGACTCAATGCTTCCAGCGCCTCAGGGTATTTATGTGTGTCTCGGGGTTTGGGTTCTGTTATGTTAGCATAAAGACACATTTCCATTCTCTGTAAATTCATAGACAATAAAATACATCTTATCTTATATGCTTACTAAGGGACCTTGACTTAATACATCTTTGGTTAGGAAATTATATTATCAGAAGTAGGTAGCAGTGGCTAGTCCCAAATTGGTTAGCAATCTGTCACCAGAGACTTAAATCAAACTAACTTTGCATTTCCAATAATTTTCGCAGGTTCAATCTGTTTGATCACAAGTTCTTTGGCATCACTGAAACAGAAGTGGAGCAAATGGATCCCCAGCAAAAATACCTTCTTCAGTGTACATACAGGGCTCTAGAAAATGCAGGGATACCAATGGAGAAGGCCAGTGGGACCAGGACAGGGGTGTTTTTGGGTAAGGTGAACAATATTCTGTTCTCTTATACAACTGGCATTTAGTCATTTTAAAAGTAAATCACACTCTTATAAGAAAGGGTTCCAAAAGGTTTCTTTGGCTGTCCCCATAGGAGAACCCTTTTTGGTTCCAGGTAGAACTCTTTTCTCCTATGGGGACAGCCAAATAATGTCACGGGGTGCGTACTGGCTGCAGAGAGCAAAAACTGATTTACAACGGTGTCGTTTAATAAACATAAAAACCACCGTAAACAGAACAATCAATGAATGGGTCAAACAAAACCCGGTATCCACCAGCATAACGTACACAAGCACCTCAAGAAACAATTCCGGACAAGGACATGGGGGAAACAGAGGGTTAAATACACAACATGTAATTGGCGGAATTGAAATCAGGTGTTAGGGAAGACAAGACAAAAGAAATGGAAAATAAAAGGTGGATTGGCGATGGCTAGAAGGCCGGTGACGTCGACCGCCACCCGAACCAGGAGAGGGACCGACTTCGGCGGAAGTCGTGACAAATAATCCTTTTAGGTTCTACCATATTTTGTTTTATAAGAGTGTAGTTACAATAATTGTAATGTTTAGTATTGCTACTATGAACCACGGTCATTATATGCTCAATAATAACATTTGGAAGTAATATGTAAATCATTAATTATCATGGCAACTATAGTAATAGTAATTACACCAACACTACCAATCAAAAGTTTGGGGTCACTTAGAAATGTCCTTGTTTTTGAAAGAAAAGCAATTTTTTTGTCCATTAAAATAGCATCAAATTGATTAGAAATACAGTTTAGACATTGTTAATGTTGTAAATGACTATTGTAGCTGGAAACGGCATGTTTTTTATGGAATATCTACATAGTCGTAAATGCTCAGATTGTGCCCCGGTGCACAACTGAGCCAGAGGACATGTACATTAGAGTGTCTAGTTTGAGAAACAGACGCCTCACAAGTCCTCAACTGGCAGCTTCATTAAATAGTACCCGCAAAACACCTGTCTCAATGTCAGCAGTGAAGAGGTGCTGGCCTTCTAGGCAGAGTTCCTTTGTCCAGTGTCTGTGTTATTTTGCCCACCTTAATATTTTATTTTGATTAGCCAGTCTGAGATATAGCTTTGTCTTTGCAACTCTGCCTAGAAGGGCAGCATCCCGGAGTCGCCTCTTCACTGTTGATGTTGAGACTGGTGTTTTGCGGGTACTATTTAATGAAGCTGCCAGTTGAGGACTTGTGAGGCGTCTGTTTCTCAAACTAGACACTCCAATGTACTTGTCCTCTTACTCAGTTGTACACCGGTGCCTCCCACTCCTCTTTCTATTCTGGTTGGAGCCAGTTGGCGCTGTTCTGCGAAGGGAGTAGTACACAGCGTTGTACTAGATCTTCAGTCTCTTGGCAATTTCTCGCATGGAATAGCCTTCATTTCTCAGAACAAGAATAGACTGACGAGTTTCAGAAGAAAGTACTTTGTTTCTGGCCATGTTGAGCCTGTAATCGAACCCACAAACGCTGATTCTCCAGATACTCAACTAGTCTAAAGAAGGACAGTTTTATTGCTTCTTTAATCAAATCAACAGTTTTCAGGTAACATAATTGCATAATGATCAATTAGCCTTTTAAAATGATAAACTTGGATTAGCTAACACAACGTGCCATTGGAACACAGGAGTGATGGTTGCTGATAATGGGCCTCTGTACGCCTATATAGATATTTCATTAAAAATCTGCCGTTTCCAGCTACAATAGTCATTTACAATATTAACAATGTCGACGCTGTATTTCTGATCAATGTTATGTTATTTTAATGGATTTTTTATTTTATTTTTTTAAATAAGGACATTTCTAAGTGACCCCAACCTTTTGAATGGTAGTGTGTATTTTCATACTTTTAAGACAGAACAATAATATTTTTATTTAACTGTTTGTTGTACACAAAAAAACAATCATGCAAACACCAAAAGTCAACACTGCATTATGTGACATGCACAAGCATTAACATAATTTTAATTTTATGTTTCCATTTAGAAAAATATTCAAATGTAATGTTATTCTTTTCAACAAACTGTAACAAAGTATGTCTATTTTCATTGAAGGGCTAATGAACAGAGATTATGAACAATCTGCCGGAAGTGTCAACCCAAATATAATCAACCACTGCACCGGCACTGGACTAGCTATGAGTTTAGCTTCCAACCGAGTCTCCTACGTCTTCAACTTCACTGGACCCTCAATGTCCATTGACAGTGCCTGCTCTTCATCCCTTGTTGCACTTCATTTTGCTTGTCAAGCCATAAGACAAGGTTGGTAAAGTGTCATATTTACATTGCACGTGCATGGAACCTTTTCTCAATAAAATTATACCTGACATAATTCAACACTAAAAGAACATGGTCGGTATCTCATTACAAATTATAAACCGGGGAGTTTGGGTCCTGGATGCGCTGACTGTCTGAAACAGCATTTCAGCCGTGCGTAAATCAGACAATATACCACGGGTATGAGTCAAAAATAATTATTTACTGTTCTTTTTATGTTAGTGGCAATAAGCCACTTTGGATTTTTTTAAATATATGGCCAATATACCACGGCTAAGGGCTATATTCAGGCACTCTGCGTTGCGTCGTGCATTAGAACAGCCCTTAGCCGTGCTATATTGGCCATATACCACACCCCCCCATGCCTTATTGCTTAAATATACCATAACCTCTTGGGCCTTGTTGCTTAAATATAATCTGGGGTATTTTATATGCTTTAATTTATCAGGTGATTGCGAGATGGCCCTTTGTGGTGGTGTCAGCTGTATCATACAACCACGAGTCTTTGTCGCTCTCAGCAAAGCAAAGATGATTTCCCCTGAAGGCACAAGCAAACCTTTCTCCAGCAGAGCAGATGGCTATGGCAGAGGAGAGGGTTGCGGGGTTATTCTGCTGAAGCCACTGAAACAAGTAAATATCTTATGTTTAACTGTCACAAAATCGCTGTCAATGTTTCTGACAGGCTACACATGATATTTCACACTGATTATGTATTAATTACCCAGGCTCTCAAAGAAAATGACCATGTATGGGGCATCATAAGAAAAACTGCTGTAAACCAAGATGGCCGCACAGTCACTCCAATCACCAAGCCATCCATGGTCCAGCAAGAGGAGCTGCTCCGCAGAATCTATTCACAGTCTGACCTGTCATCTGTCCAGTACATAGAGGCTCATGGGACTGGAACTCCAGTGGGGGATCCCATAGAAGCAGGCAGCATCTCCAAAGTCATTGCCAAAGCCAGACCTCCAGGTTCAGAAACACTCCGCATCGGCTCTGTGAAAGGCAACATTGGACACACAGAATCTGCAGCTGGAGTGGCAGGTCTAATCAAGGTACTCCTAATGATGAAGCATGAAATCATTGTCCCTTCACTGTTCTACTCTGAGGACAGTGCCAGTATAGACGCTAAAGCCTTAAATGTAAAGGTTCCCACTGAAGCAGAAAAGTGGGGAGATTCTGTTGAAAGGGTTGCAGGGATAAATAACTTTGGTTTTGGAGGAACAAATGCACATGTTATTGTCAAGCAACACAAGCAGTCACAGGTTTCTAGAAAGAGTGGTAGAAAATCACACAAGTATTTTGTCCTCTCTGCGAGTTCTGAAAAGTCTATCAGTATGATGATGGAGGACACAATTAAACAGATAGACAAAGACAACAAAGTTGATTTAGAAGCTCTTGCATACACATCTGCTTGCAGGAGAAGTCACTTAAAACACAAATACAAGAAGGCTTTCAGAACTTCCTCTCTGGTTGATCTAAAAGATCAACTCAAGTCTTCCCTGAGTAAAACTCCCTACCCCTCATACTCAGATCCAAGGTTAGTATTTGTCTTTTGTGGTAATGGTGTGACCTACCAAGGTATGTGCAAGGAGCTCCTGAAACATGAGCCTGTGTTCAGAGAGAAGATCAGGGAGGTGGAGATGCTTTTCCAAATGTTCAATAACATGAGCATCTTAGAGAGACTTGAGAGTGAGTCTGAGAGTAAGGACTTTTCAAACCCAGATGTTGTCCAGCCCCTCCTCTTTGCCATTCAGGTTGGCATTGCCAGTCTCTTCAAGCACTGGGGCATCAAACCAGATGCCATTCTTGGCCACTCTGTTGGAGAGGTTGCTGCTGCCCACTGCTCTGGTCTGTTGTCCCTTGAGGATGCAGTGAAGGTGATCTATTTCCGCAGTACTCTGCAGAGTAAGGTAACAGGAGGGAAAATGCTTGTGGTCAGTAACATGGCCGTGTCAGAGGTCTTGAACCTCCTTCCCCCCTACTTAAATAAGGTTTGCCTGGCTGCCTCCAACAGCCCACAGTCCTGCACCCTTGCAGGTGATGCTGATGCTATAGACAGTCTCCATCAAAAGCTAAGCAGTTCAGTCAAGAGTAAGAATCTGTTCCTCCATGTTCTGGATGTCCCTGCTGCATACCACAGCCAGATGATGGATCCCATCCTCTCTCAAATAGAGGACAGTATTGGTTCTTTACAGGTGAATCATGTTGAGACAGAATTGTTCTCCACAGTGACAGGGAAGGAGGTAGAGCAGCCAGACTTCAGCACAGGCAAATACTGGGCTAGGAACATTCGAGAGCCTGTTTCATTTGAACAGGCAGTGAGATCAGCAACCAAAGACAAAAAGAATGTGGTCTTTGTAGAGATAGGCCCTAGAAGGGCTCTACAAAGGAACATCCAGGAGACTCTGGGAAATGACACCATAGTTATGTCCTCAGTGCAGCCAGAAAAAGATCATGAGACAATGCTGACCACTGTATCCAAACTGTTTGAGTCTGGGGTTCAGATCGACTGGGATCAATTCTACAGAGGCTGTGAGGCATTACCAACACATTTCCCTGTGTATCAGTTTGATTCCACTCAGAGAGATGTTATCATTCCTGCATCAAAAATAAATACAGCAGGTACTCATCCTGTGCTAACTCAGACAGGAAGTGAGGGCAATAGCTTTAGCTGTGATTTGTTTTCTGACTCAGTATCTTACTTGCATGAGCATAAACACAATGGTGTTGCCATTGTCCCTGGTGCTTTCTATACTGAGTTGGGTTTGTCTGCTTTCATGTTAAGTGCCAAACCAAAAGTGCCACTCAACACACTGCAAATCAGCATCAGCTTTCAAAGTCCATTTGTTTTCACCAAAAATGCACCAGAGATGAAAGTGCAACTTGAACCAGCAGAAGATGAGACACATATTAAGATACATTCTTCCTCTTCAACCTATGCATCAGGCACAATAGTGTGCAAGCAAGAAAGACTAGTCGAAGAGCATAACATTTCGCTAAGCTCTATCCACAAAAGGTGCAAGTCAGTGGTGAGCTCTGAGGAGTTTTACAACATAGGTCATGGTGGGTTTCAGTATGGCACTGTTTTCCAGAACAAGGGTGATGTACACTATGGTGAAGAGCTTAAGGAGGCTTTTTCAGTTGTCACAGTTCCAGAGGAATTGCTGTCTCAGTTGCATGACTACTGTATTCACCCTGTAGTTCTAGACTTCCTGATGCAACTCGCTCCTGTTACAGTAGCACACGGATTCTCTTCCAGGCCTGGGTTTCCTGCCAAAATAGGCAGCTTGACAGTCTTTGAACCTCTGCAACCGGAAATGATTGTTTATGTGAGAGCAATTGATGTTGGAGTTGATCACTTTGAAGTATGTGGTTGCTTCACAGACAAAGAGGGAAGAATATTGGTTGAGCTTAAGCATGTGATGATCAAGTACCTTGGGAGCCATTCTCGTGTTGTTGAGGAATACTTCTTCCACAATGACTTCAGGGTTGTCTCTGAGGACATCAAGTCCTCTCAGGCACGAAAGGCCTTGGTCTTTTCTGACCAGGTAGGAGTTTCCAAAGCCATGCAGCCACACTTGAGCTCAATGTCTAAATACATTCCCTTTGCACATGCTAAGGAGTTCTTAAACCATGGATTTCCCACACTTCTGGCAAACCTTAATATCTCAGATATCAAGAAAAACTTTGAAGAGGTCTTGTTTATGTGGGGTGAGGAAGAACTCACTTCAGTCAAAACCGAGACTGTTCTGGAGAATATAGTAAATTGCTGTGAGATTTTCCGTCAACTAGTCCTGGAACTAAGGGCGAGTAATTTTCCAAACTCCATCAGAGTAATTACTTACCGATCGGCAGAGAACACAGTAGACCGCATCAGCCCAGGCTTTGCCCTCTCAGGCATGACTAGAGCATGCGCTGCAGAAATGGCAGATCTTTCCTTCCAGCTGATTGACATCAGCTCTGTCTCTACAGAGGACATCAGAGCTCTGTCTGAGGTCTTAAAGTCATACCCTTGCAGCAAATACCAGGAGTTGGTTGTGAAAGATGGGCTGATTTTTAAATCTGATATTGTGCATACTCCCATGGAAAGCATTGAGAGCTCTGGGGGAAGTATGTCTTCTTCAATGTCCGAGGCATGTATCTTTCAGACGGCTGACCCCTACAGAATGACTAGCTTGTCTGCCATTAGCTGTGAGGTCAAGAAAAAGGACATCCAGCAGAAATCAGTTGAGATTCAGCTCAGTAAGATATCTGTTCATTCCTCAGACTACTTTCCTGTCAGTGTCTCTGATCTGCACTTTGGCAAGACAATTTACTGGAACAAACACACATCCCAGAACCATCAGCTTTTGGCCCTTGACTTCAGTGGCACTGTCACAGCTGTCGGGAAAGATGTGAGCAAACTGAAAGTGGGAGACCATGTTGTCTCATGCTACCCTGTTCTTGCATCCTCTGCGATCATGGTTCCTGAAGAAGCATGCTACAAAACAAAGAGGCTCCCATTTCTAAAGGAGGCTCCTTGTGTGTCCTACTTTGTGCTGGCATGGGAAATATTGTACAAAGCGTTAACTAGAGTCAAAGAACAGAGAAGGTTGGGGATCATCTCCTCTGTTCCTGATTCTGGTCTGCTCAAGGTTTTAGCCCAAACAGCAAACAAATCAGGATGGAATGTCATTGTAGGGACACAGTGCAATGGGCTGTTTGTAAATGCTGATAAAATGGATGCATTTGTCCTCCTTCCGCCATTTGACGAATCTCTGTTGGCAAAAGCAGGCAATTTCCCTGGTGTTAGACACATTCTCATTGTCTGTGAATCCCAGTCCCAATGCTTGCTGGCACAGAGTGTTTTCCAAAATGTGAAGGATAGTGTTCGAATGCAAACTCTTCAAATGTCCAGCATCATACAAAGGGGATCACTCATTGCCCAGAAGCCACACATTTATCGTTGGCTCAAGTCCATGCATTTGGACAGGAAGTCATTTGTTCTAGAACACTCTACCTTTCAAAGGTTGACATCAGGAAGCATCGACTTCTTGCCTGTTGAGGAGTCTGAATCGTATTTTAGCTCAAAGACCGTGCCTGTTGTGGCACTAGGTAAAGATGATTCCAGAGGCACACTGTCCAAAATTCCTTTGTTGCCTAAACCAAATCAGCTTTTCCAAAAGAATTCTATGTACATTGTCACAGGTGGCCTCACTGGGCTGGGATTTGAAACTGTGAAATTCATTTCTCAGAAAGGTGGAGAGTACATTGTCATACTCTCCAGAAGTAGCCCCACACCTGACATACAGCAGGAGATCTGCAATCTGGAGAAGCAATACGGTGCCCATATCATATGTATGGGATGTGATGTCTCGGTCTCTGAGCATGTGCTCAGAGCGATTGGTCTCATTGGCAAGAAGTTTCCCTCTTGTCCAATCAGAGGAGTGTTCCACAGTGCAGTTGTCCTGCACGATGGCCTGATTGAATCCCTTGACAAGTCTCTGTATGAGAAAGTCCTGAAGCCCAAAGTGAATGGGGCTTTGAATCTACACCATGCCACGAAACACTGCAAATTGGATTACTTTGTGTGCTACTCCTCTGTTGCAGCGTTCATTGGCAATGTCTCACAAACAAACTATGCAGCAGCCAATTCATTTCTGGACATATTCTGTCATTATAGACGGAATATTGGACTAGCTGGGCAATCCATCAACTGGGGGCCTTTGAACCTTGGTCTCTTGTTGAACAAGGATCATTTCCAAAGATTTCTTGAGGCAAAGGGATTGATGGTGATGGATGTTACAGAGATTCGCGAAAGTCTGGAACAATGCCTCCAGCTAAACAAACCTCAACAGGCTATATGCAAGTTCAACTTCAAAAACATGAAGTACAATGTCATGTCTCAAAATGCCTCATTGACCATGCGTATGACTGCATTAGTGGAAGAGGCAATGCAAAAAGACAAATTGAAAGAGTCCCGGTCTGGACATAATGCTGCTTCCTCCTCCCCAAGTGGTTATATCAGATCTGTACTCAGTGAAACAATCGGTGTTGACAAGAATGAGTTGAATGACGATTCTCCTCTCTCTGCCTTAGGCATTGACTCAATGTTAGCCATGACTTTGCAGAACCTCATCTTTCAGGAGAGGGGTGTGAACGTGCCACTGGTTCAATTGCTGGACCCAAACAGCACACTGTCGACATTGATTTCAAACCTGATGGAAGGCACTGAGGGTGAATCGCAGAATGATGACCAGAAAGAGGGCATGATAGATGACATGTTCACAAGACTATAGAGATTTCAAAAGCTGAATATTGAAAATAAAGATGTAGATATCAGATTTTCCCATTATATTTGCATGTTTGATCAGATAACATTTAGAAACATTACACATATCATGAAAACAATACTAGCACAAGACTGCAATTACCTTTGGCATGACCTGGTCCTCACATAACATTGTAACAAAGGTAAATATGTTGTTAATTATCACTAAATTGAATAATATTTGTGGAAGATGTTATGCAATGTTTTGCTAGTATTACAAAATATATTTTTCTTTCAATTTTAGAATGTGTTTTTTTACATTTATAAGTTTGGATCTTGTTGTATTCTTATATTAATCTTAAACAAATGTGCTAATGTGTACTGTATTTCATTGTATTATTGTAAAATGTCAAATAAAATTGTATTTCCAATGAACCAGTCACTTGAACCTTAATTCATTTTTTAAAATTGTATTATTATTTTTATTATATTCATCCCCTGGAAATTCAATTTTTTTGTGTGCTCAATTTCCTGCTTTTGGATCAAACACTATTCAAAATTGTATATCTGGGAGGAGGCACAATCATGTAATAACAATGTTATAGGCCTGACCTTTGTCATACTGTAGATATCTTTAAGTAGTCTGACAGAATGTTTCACATAAATCATCTGAAGTTTTTTGTTAAAGTGGCAATCTGGGATTGGTAGGCCACATCAACTGTTTGCCTTTTAAAAAATTGCTATTGATTCTTAAAGAATACTTATAAATGCCTCATGAGCTTCGTTCGATTGTCTTACCAAATCAGAACCCCAAATATATGCTTGTTTTACTAAATTATTAGTAAACAATGCAAGCAAACACTATAGCTTCAAAACATTGTTAAAACAATAATTTGTATGAATTTGAGGGTGGCCAGCACCATCCCTTAGCTGTTTACCAACAAGTGACGGGGTTGAAAACAAAAACCGTTCTTTGGGAATTGTTTTTAAATCCCAGATTGCCCCTTTAAACGAAAGAAATGTGTTAATTGTGTTATTTAGTGTGCCTATAATGTGTATGAGAGGCCTATATTGAAACTACATCCATGTAGCCCCATAGTTTAAGAGACGACTGACTATGTGTTATACTTTCATGTATCTTATTATATAATAACGTATTATTTAGTGGAATCTATTATAGATGACCTGTGGGTTTCTATTCAGTGATGGAAAGCACTTGTTATCCACAAGCAAACTATGCTTGCCCCAATGAATAGATTGCCAAATCACGTTGCTGGAAATAATTATTGGGCCTGCAAACTCCATTTCACCGTCATAATTGAATCACATACTTTGTAGCCATGAATGAGTTACTCTTCTCATTAATATTCCTGTTCAGAATGACCCTACCATCTTCCATGGCATTTGGCTGGGCTGAGAACAGACGCATCAAGATGCGCTGGCGCGGTGAGTATATTCTCCTTGATTTCTATTAGCGGCTGATGTCTTATGATAAAGCGTATATAGTAAAATATTATATATAACTGACATAACCTCTGAAACAGGGACATCTCTTGACTAAAGGCCTACTCATATAAATGACAAATTTGTCCTTGTCCCGAAAGGTTTGAGAAACAAAACATAGCATGTTCTTTTGCATATTCAAATAGTGAAACCGGATAAATTAATATACATAATTTATTAATTATGAGTGTCTAATCAATGTAATAAATCAGTGTATGAAGATTTAAGACTACATGCTATGTAGGCCAATATGTGTCCACTTTAGCTAGTTGTGATGAGGATGATAATGATAATGATGATGATAATAATAATAATTATTATGGTTAGTCCGACTCTAGTCTATCTAGGAATAGCCAACTTTAGCATGGTCATATGAATGTTATAATGAACTGGGAAATATTTTTTTCGATTCAAACAATTATTATTTTCTATGTAAAACTGGGTATCGTGTGAATTTCCCACCCTCAGGGACACTTTTATGAGCTCCCAAGAGTGGTCGCTCTAGGCTGATTTCACAGTGCTTTCATAGGCTAGTGCGTCAGAAAATGCTAATGTCCGAATGTATTATGAATTCAAGCCTCTGGTAAAAAATGAACTTTTCGTCGGGAATAAAGTTTGAATAGGCTAAAATCAGCTATTGGAAACCAAAACTGAAGTCGCGTCTTGTTGGGAGTGTAATTCATCCTTATGTCAAACAAGACATCAAACTAATAAGTTTTGCCTCTTTTCTCCCTCTCCAAAATGCCGGTATTTAATATGGCTGGGTGTCGGACAGACTGCGTTGAGAAGCCATTCTCCATTGGATTTCAGAAATTCGGCCGTTTCGTGGGAAGGCATCCTTGGTGGTTCTTTATCTGCCCCCTGGTCATCTCTACAGCGCTCGGGACTGGGTTTTATTTTCTTGAGGACATGGAGGCCAACAACATCGAGGACCAATTTACACCAGTAAACGGACCCGCAAAACTTGAGAGAAAATTTGTAGAAGAGAACTTTCCGCTGAATAACTCGGTGTATTCAAACCAGAGACTGTACACCATGGGGGAATTTGCATCCTTCATAGCGGTCTCAAGAGATCCCAACATCTTCACCAATGGAGCCATCAAAGAAATATTAAGTTTAGACAAGAAGGTCCGGGAAATAAAACTTTCGAGAGGTCATGAACAGCTTACATATGAAGGACTTTGCGCCAGAAAATCCAATAAATGTATTCCCAATAAAATATTAGATATCATGAATCATTATGGTAGCAACATTGACCAGACTGAACTCACCTTTCCATTTTTCCGTTTTGGATTCACAACAATATTTCTAGGATATTCTGTCGGTGGAGTTAATGTAAGCTTAACAGTCATAAAGAGTGCTAAAGCAATACGACTTTTTTATTGTCTGAAAGAAGGTAACCGCTCTACAACAGATCTGTGGCTAAACGAATTCCTCAAGGTTTTCCCCTCCAACCAGTCACTGAATTTCATCACGGTAAGTAGACCTAGGCCATATAGCAATGTAGCCAAACATGGATTTAACACATATTGTAGAACGTATTTATTTATTGGCGGAATGTTGACTCTTTTTTTACCTCCTATATCTACCTCCTAATTAGTATGTCTTCGTTTTTATAGAAATAAAATGTCTAACATGAGATTGTGCACCATTTGTAAGATATGCATCCCCATCGCATAGTCTTTCACACAGATTAACACATGGGACAGACTTTACACATCAACGAACAAAAACGCATTTGTTTTGTGGAATCTTTCCTCTTGAGTTAAAATGATCCTGCACCAGAATTACTCCACCGTATGATGACGAGTACCTCCAAAACTGACACAGATTAGTCTGCTTGTGGCTCGTTTAGAGGGGTGTGCTGAGAGAATTCTGTGGGCCATGAAGCATGACTAATCGCACACTGAATAGCTGTTATCTTTGTCTTTGAACTGCTTGCACACAAGCGGTCTCTATTGCATGATTGTGGCTCATTCAGCACGGCCAAGTCTTACATAAATCAATAGCCATTGTTATTCCTTCACTTGGATGAGTCTCTTGGCAGCAGGCCAGAGATGAGAGAAGATGGTAGGGAGATCCGCCAGTTCACTTGCTGGAGAGAGCAAGCTAGTGCAGCGTCTATTGACACGTAGTGTATACTGTTATTGAGTGCATTGCTTTTCAGAGGCTTACTATACTATACTGTATTGTATGTGTATGGAAGAGTAATCCTATGGCACGGGTTTTTGTCTTTGGTCAAGTGTGTGTGTGTGTGTGTGTGTGTGTGTGTGTGTGTGTGTGTGTGTGTGTGTTCTTGTGTGTGTGTGTTCTTGTGTGTGTGTGTGTCTGTGTCTGTGTGTGTGCGTTTGGATGGGAAGGTTGACAGCATAAATGATGACATGCCCTAATTTTGCATTTCATCTTCCCAGGTTACACATTCTACATCACTGTCTAGGCAGGTGGAATTCGAGGCCAACACCAGGGACGTTATCCCCTTGTTTTCCATCACATATGTTATCGCCATAGTCTTTTCCATTGTGTCTTGCTTAAGGTATGTATGTGATATATACATACAACACACAGCAAACCTATTATGGCGTTCATCAATGACTGACCTTTGGGATTCTTTGGTTCACATAGGCCCAAGGTCTGACCGGTATGTTGTTGTTTTTCAACAGGTTTGATTGTGTGAGGAACAAGGTATGGGTGGCCACCTTTGGAGTATTATCTGCAGGGCTAGCGGTGCTGTCTGCCTTCGGGATGATGCTGCATATTGGAGTGCCTTTTGTAATGACTGTGGCTAACTCCCCCTTCTTGATATTGGGTAAGGAGCTATGGATACTTTTCATATTGTTTTGTTCAAATCCTGGGTGCATGACTCTTAAGTCGGGTTGGATAAAAGCGTCAACTAAATGGAAGATATAATAAAACTGAACAAAAATACGAACGCCACATGCAACAATTTCAAAGAGTTAATTTCAAAGAGCAATCAGCATATGAGGAAATCATGCAATTAAAATAAATTCATTAGGCCCTAACCTACAGATTTCACATGACTGGGAATACAGATATGCATCTGTTGGTCACAGATGCCTTAAAAAAGAGGTAGTAACGTGGATCAGAAAACCAGTCGGTATCTGGTGTGACCACCATTTGCCTCATACAGCGCGACACATCTCCTTCGCATATAGTTGATCAGGCTGTTGATTGTGGCCTGTGGAATGTTGTCCCACTCATCAATGGCTGTGCGAAGTCGCTGGATATTGGCGGAAACTGGAACACGCTGTACACATCGATCCAGAGCATCCCTAACATGCTTAATGGGTGGTATATCTGGTAAGGACGCAGGCCAAGGAAAAACTGGGACATTTCCAGCTTCCAGGAATTGTGCATAGATCTTTGCGTCATGGGGCCGTGCATTATCATGCTGAAACATGAGGTAATGGCGTCGAATGAATGGCACAACAATGAGCCTCAGGATCTCATCACGGTATTTCTGTGCATTCAAATTGCCATTGATAAAATGCAATTGTTTGTTGTTCTTAGCTTATGCCTGCCCATACCATAACCCCACTGCCATCATTCGCCACTCTGTTCACAACGTTGACATCAGAAAACGCTCGCCCACACGACACCAGTCTGCCATCTGCCCGGTACAGTTACAGGTACAGAAACCGGGATTCATCCATGAAGAGCACACTTCTCCAGCGTGCCAGTGGCCATCGAAGGTGAGCATTTGCCCACTGAAGTCAGTTGTGATGCCAAACTGCAGTCAGGTCAAGACCCTGGTGAGGACGACGAGCATGCATACGAGCTTCCCTGAGACGGTTTCTGACAGTTTGTGCAGAAATGATTTGGTTGTGCAAACCCACAATTTCTTCAGCTATCTGGGTGGCTGGTCACAGATGATCCCGCAGGTAAAGAAGCCGGATGTCCTGAGCTGGCGTGGTAACACATGGTCTGCGGTTGTGAGGCAAGGAGTGAGGACGTACTGCCAAATTTTCTAAAACGACATGGGCGGTGGCTTAAGTAAAAAAATTAACATTTAATTCCCTGGCAACAGCTCTGGTGGACATTCTTTCAATCAGCATACCAATTACACGAGACATCTGTGGCATTGTGTTGTGTGACAAAACTGCACATTTTAGAGTGGCCTTTTATTGTCCCCAGCACAAGGTGCATCTGTGTATTGATCATGCTGTTTAATCAGCTTGTTGATATGCCACACGTGTCAGGTGGATGGATTATCTTGGAGAAATGCTCACTAACAGGGATGTAAACAAATGTGTGCACCAAATTTTTGAGAAATAAGCTTTAAGTGCATATGGAACATTTCTGTGATATTTTATTTCAGCTCATGAAACATGGGACCAACACTTTATATGTTGCATTTCTATTTTTATTCAGTATATATTATATTTTGTATATGTTATATTTCCTCTGCAGGTATTGGTGTTGATGACATGTTCATCCTCATATCCTGCTGGCAGCAGACCAACGTTCACGCCCGGGTGGAAGACCGCTTAGCAGATACATACAAGGAGGCAGCCATTTCCATTACCATCACCACCCTGACGGATGTGTTAGCGTTCTACATCGGGCTCATGACTCCATTCCGCTCTGTGCAATCCTTCTGCCTGTACACCAGCACGGCCATCTTGTTTTGCTTTCTTTACAGCATCACCTTCTTTGGGGCGTTCCTCGTACTGAATGGGAGGCGTGAGAACAGCAACAAGCACTGGCTGACGTGCAAGGAGGTCCCAGAGGATTGCCCCGTGGGTCGCTCAAAATGGTACGACCTGTGCTGTGTGGGAGGAGCTTACGACCGCCATACTGGAGCAGAGGAAGTACAGCCCATGAATCACTTTTTTAAGAAGCACTACGGCCCTTTTCTGGTAAAGCCCTGGACCAAGGTGTGCGTGATCCTGCTCTATTCAGTGTATTTGTCCATCAGCATTTATGGATGCTTCCAGATACAGGAGGGTATTGACCTTCGCAATTTAGCTGCTGATGATTCATATGTGAATAGGTATTATGATGATGAAAAAGCCTACTTTTATGAGTATGGGCCAAATATCATGGTAATCATAAGGGGTGAATTTGCATACTGGGAGGAAAAGAATATGTTGGATCTTGAATCTTGTGTAGAGGACTTCAAAAACCTGTCCTTTATTGAGAAAGATATCTTTACATCCTGGCTGAAATCGTATAAATATTATGGGTACCATACAAATCTGAATTTGAGTGTTGAAAATGTTTTCAAGACAAACCTAAGTTCGTTTCTGAGATCCTACTCTGACTTCAAGCAAGATGTAAATTTCACAAATAATTCCATCCGTGCCTCACGCTTCTTCATCCAGACTGTCAATATCACTACTGCCATTGATGAAATGAACATGTTAAACAATCTGCGAGATACTGCTAGGAGATGCTCTGTCCCTCTACTGGTATACCACCCTGTCTTTATATACCATGATCAGTACGCTGTCATAGTGAGTAACACCGTTCAGAATATCTCCGTCACCACAGCAGTCATGTTATTGATCTCCCTCCTACTGATTCCAAACCCTCTCTGTTGTCTGTGGGTGACGTTCTCCATCGCTTCTGTCATTGTGGGCGTTACTGGTTTCATGGCATTGTGGGATGTTAATTTAGACACCATATCCATGATCATTCTTGTTGTCTGCATTGGATTCTCCGTGGACTTCTCCGCACACATTTCCTATGCCTTTGTTTCCAATAAGAAGCCAACTGCAAATGAGAAAGCCGTGGAAGCGCTGTTCCATTTGGGCTATCCCATACTTCAGGGTGCTTTGTCAACCATACTGGGCGTGATAGTGCTGTCTGCTTCCAAGAACTACATCTTCAGAACCTTCTTCAAGATCATGTTCCTTGTCATCTTTTTTGGACTGTTCCATGGCATAACTTTTATCCCTGTCTTTTTGACATTCTTTGACTTTTTCAGCAGCAACTCAGGCAATGTCAGCCCTCAGGAGAAAAGGGCGCTGGAAAACGAAGCCATGACCAACTGCCAGCTCAAAAACATCCAAGAGAAAGCCATTGATCACGACAAGCAAATCTATGACAATCACACCTTCCTGCCAGACAATCAACAATTATTCCCAACACAGGCCTGTCCCTCAGTCTGGACACTGACTGTCAACACCCATCCCACCCAAAGTGGTCAGATGTGCATGGCAAGCACAGTTCCCATGTTCAGAGTTGATAGTCAAACATATGAAGTTCAGATGTACACAGCTAGTAATGACGCTGTCACGGTCAATTGCAACCAAAATCTGGGGGCTGGTGAACATCATTGTGTGATTGGAAATAACCAACCACCAGTTTCGCAGGAGTGTAATGCCCCGTTTATCAATTGCTCTGATTCTGCAGATCCTGTTCCTTGAACACCCCACTGTGTGATAAAGCATGTGTTGTTGTTTCATGCAGCGTATCTTACAAATGAGGTTTATGTCAATCGTAAAGCCCTAATCACAATGTTGTATGGTTTAAACCTTTTTGACTGGATTTTTGTTGATGACACTCAAACATATAAGCTTCAAGTGGCCATCATGTAAAATATATCCATACAATTGCTTAACTGTTAAAGTTCTACAAAACACATTATTTAACTTCGCAGCAAGGCATCAGTGTTGATGGGTTACTATATATGTGGCATTGTTGATGGATTACTATATATGTGGCATTGTTGATGGGTTACTATATATGTGGCATTGTTGATGGATTACTATATATGTGGCATTGTTGATGGATTACTATATATGTGGCATTGTTGATGGATTACTATATATGTGGCATTGTTGATGGATTACTATATATGTGGCATTGTTGATGGGTTACTATATATGTGGCATTGTTGATGGATTACTATATATGTGGCATTGTTGATGGATTACTATATATGTGGCATTGTTGATGGATTACTATATATGTGGCATTGTTGATGGGTTTTAAAACCACCATATTCATGTTTTGTATTTGATGAATCCCAAGCTTTACTGATACATTAGAATAGTGTTCATGATCTGTACAATTTGAGATTGTGTACTATTACCAATATATTTGTATAAAATGAAATTGATTTAACTTTCTGCTCTCGATGTCTTTAAAGGATATAGAGTGTTAAAATAACTACAATAGCACTTCCTAGAAACATTATCAGTTCTGTTGGGTTTGCAATTGATAATTAATATTTTAATCTATTAATTATTGATACTGTTAAAACACATACCATACTATGTATTGAAACCTAATAAAACAGCATTTACTCATTTTCACATGTATTCAATTTATAATTTTAAAATAAATGATGTTGTCCTTGCTTACCCTTGGTTTAGGTAGTTGATTTCTACAGGTGATGTTTGTAAACCACAAGGTGGCAATGTGAATACATGAAGTGAAGAAAACGTGTGCTGATATCTAATTGTTTGATATTTGTTTTGTTCACCATGTAATTTATTACCTAGGAGTTTATATTCTGACCTCATAATACTCAATGGCTTCTGTAACACCTCTTGTAAACAACATTTGTGGAGTACTATACTATGCATTTGAAATAAAAATCATCTCACTTGCATTCAGACTATTTCCAATAAACCATGTCCTTTACGGATATTCCTCTGCACTTTTTTTTTGTCTCAAATGACAAAATGTGAGTACTTCCTTTAATGTTCTACTTATTCTGTGGGTTTTGCATACTTGCTAACGCCTCTGTTTGGAAGAATGACAATGTCACAGAACTTTTAATCATTTATGCAGCAAGGTTTACAGCTAAAGACTGAAAGCAGCTGCAAAATGAGCTTAATGGTCTAAAATTAAAAGAAAACAGGAGCAGACTGAAAATGTGCCTTTATTCTTGGTAATATAGTATAATATAGTTGACAAAACCTCAGGCTTTGATTATGTCACTGGATAATTCAATGAGCTTTTCGTATCAATGGAGTAGGGGTATTTTTGCAACTTAGACTTTAAGCCACACTCAACAAAACTCTAAACCTCCATTTCACAAAATGTTAACATGCAATGTTAACAAACAGAAATTGTTGCTAATTTAAAAATAAAAAAAAATCGGAAATATCACATTTACATAAGTATTCAGACCCTTTACTCAGTACTATATTGAAGCACTTTTGGTAGCTATTACAAACTTGGCACCCCTGTATTTGGGGAGTGAACCTTTGCCCCAATCTGAGGTCCTGAGCGCTCTGGAGCAGGTTTTCATCAAGGATCTCTCTGTACTTTGCTCCATTCATCTTTGGCTCGATCCTGCCTTTCCAAATCATGTCCAATCAATTGAATTTACCACAGGTGGACTCAATCAAGTTGTAGAAACATCTCAAGGATGATCAAGGGAAACAGGATGCACCTGAACTCAATTTCGAATCTCATAGCAAAGAGGCTGAAATCCTATGTAAATAAGGTTTAACTGTTTTTTATTTGTAACAAATTTGCAAAAATTGAATTTCTTATTATGGGGTTTTGTGTGTAGATGGACGAGGGGAAAAAACAATTTAATCAATTTTAGAATAAGGCTGTAACGTCACAACATGTGGAGGAAGTCAAAGGGTCTGAATACTTTCTGAAGGCACTGTAGCATCCTTTAAAATAAACTGAACATTTACCAATACAAATTATATTAGACAGTGTTATAATCCAAAACCCTCAGTAAAATATTTCAATGTTGCTAGTACACATTGCTGTTTTACCCACTCTCTTTCAGAAGTGTTACCAATGTAGACAGTGTGGTGTTTGGATCCAGTAGTTTAACCAGGGGAACATTCACACCTCTCTCTTGGAAGATGTAATTCTGCAGAGTCATAGCCAACATTGAGTCAATACCCAGTGCATACAGGGCAGTGTCGTCATTTACCTCATCTATGCTAACACTGGTGATCTCACTTAGCATAGCCCTGACATTCTCATGTGCTGTGGAAAGCTGTTGGACAATGGGTTCTGTCATGTTGGTGTTCTCAAGTTCTTGCTCGACCAAAGCTGTCAGCCTGCCTCTGAGAGATGCGTTTTGGGAGAGAACGTGGTTGCTCAGATTTCTGAAGTTGAATTTGCAAATGACTTGCTGTGGATTGTTCATCAACAAACACTTTTCAAGGGCCTCATGGACTTCTGACACCTCCATTATCATCATGCCCTTTGCCTCGAGAAACCTTTGGAAATTGTCTCTGTTCAACAAGAGACCGAGGTTCAAAGGCCCCCAGTTGATGGACTGTCCAGCAAGCCCAAGGTTTCGCCGATAATGAGAGAAAGTGTCCAGGAACGAATTGGCTGCTGCATAGTTAGACTGCGAAGCATTGCCAATGAACGAAGAGATGGAAGAGTAGCACACAAAGTAATCCAATTTGTTGTGCTGTGTTGCATAGTGAAGATTCAATGCCCCATTCACTTTGGGTCGAAGAACTTCATTGAAGTGTGATCGGTCAAGGGTTTCGATCAAAGCATCATGCAACACAGCTGCACTGTGAAACACTCCTTTGATTGGACAGGAGGGAAACATTTGTACAATTGCTGTGATTGCATTCACAACCTGCCCTGACACTGACACGTCACATTGGACACTCATGATAGACACCCCACATCTCCTCTGGAGAGTGTCCATCTCCAACTGCATCTCAGCTGACATAGGACTTCTGGAGAGGGTTGCAATGCATCCACCACCCCTGTGAGCAATGAACTTCACAGTCTCGAGTCCCAAACCCGAGAGCCCTCCGGTCACAATGTACACACAACTCTTCTTAAAGAGCTGCCGTGGTCTCATTAGCAAAGGGATATCAGATAGTGTATTTTCTGAATCCGCATGACCCAAAACTACTTGAGACACAGCCTTAGCTCTGAAGTAGGACTCACAGTGCACAGTGGGCTGAGGATCTCTTGTGTCTGTCGATTGAAAGGTAATGGTTTGCAGAGATTGCGATACACCATCCAAATGTAATGACCTCAGCCAATTGTGGATCTTTGTTTTCTGTGCCTTTATATTGGCTCTCTGGAAAACATTTGACACGTAAAGTGTTTGGATGTGTGTATGTTCACTCTCATGTGCAAAAATGTTTGCTGAGGATGACACCTGGTTGTCACAGACTACAACAATATGCTTTGCTGTGGCTCCACTGCTTATTCTTACCACTACAGATGGATCAAAGGGAGGCAATACAACAAATGTATTACACTGATCAATGTTCAGGAGTTGTCCACTAAACTGGGGCAGAACGATGGCATTCCATCCTGATTTGTTTGCCGTTTGGGTTAAGACCTTCAGCAGAACAGAGTCAGGTACAGAGGAGATGATGGCCAACCTTCTCTGTTGTTTGACTCTGGGTAACGCTTTGTACAAGATTTCCCATGCCAGCAAAAAGTAGGACACACATGGAGCCTCCTTCAGAAATGGGAGCCTCTTCGGGTTGTAGCATGCTGCTTCAGGAATCACAACCTTAGAAGATGCAGCAATAGGATAACATGAAACTACATGCTCTCCCACTTTCAGTTTGCTCACACCTTTCCCTACAGCTGTGACAGTGCCACTGAAGTCAAGGGCCAAAAGCTGGTGGTTCTGAGAAGCATGTTTGTTCCAGTACATTGTCTGGCCAAAGTTCAGATCAGAGACGCTGACAGAAAAATAGTCTGAGGAATGAACACAAATCTCACTGAGCTGAATCTCAACTGATTTCTCCTGGATGTGGTTATCCTTTACATCACAAGGCATGGCAGACAAGCTAGTCATTCTGTATGGATCAGCAGTCTGAAGGATGAACTGCCCAGAACTCAAAGAGTAGACAGTTCCCTCAGAGCTGGCAATCCCTTTTATGGGCGTACGGACTATCACTGTTGAATATATCTGGCCCCTGCTAATCATGACCTCTGGGTGTTTGCTGGTGTTAATCACATGAACCAATGCCTGAATGTCTTCACTTGACACAGAAGCAAGGTCAATCAGCTGAAAGGAGAGGCCTGGTATCTCAGCAGCACAGGCTCTTGTCATGCCGGACAGGACAAAACCAGGACTGACATGGTCTACGGTCGTCTCTGCTGAACGGTAGGTTATGACTCGGATTGTGCAGGAACACTCGTTTTCTTTCAAGGCAAGAACAATCTGACGATAATGCTCACAGCAGTCAACCAAGCATTCCAATGCCATCTCAGTCGACAGATGACTGAGGTCTTGTACACCCCACATGAACAGTACCTCCTGTGAATCTACACCAGCATCACCTTGAAGAGAGTGAGACACTAAGTCTCGAACTTGTGGGTTGGTTCCAAACTCTCTGTTCAAGACAAAAAATGATGTTTGGTGTAGGTATGGCCTCAATGCTGTGCCAACTCCCAGGATGTCCTCAAAGATCAAGGCTTTGGGTTTACGGCTTACATGGGTATTGTCAGTGATGGTGAAAAGTTCATTGTGAAAGAAGAATGACTCTGCAACATGTGAACAATTTCCTAAAAACGAGATCCTCACATGCTTTAGTTCCACTAAAACATGTCCGTCTTTATTGGAAAAGCAACCACAAACATCTAAGTAGTCTGAGGTTTCTTGAATTGCTCTCAGATACATAATCATGTCCTCCTGCAGAGGTGCTGCTATTACCACACTGCCAATGGCAGATGGGAAAACCGGCCTGGTGGTCAGTCCTCCAACAGCTACCATAGCAGTCATTTGCAGAAAATAGTCCAACACCACAGGGTGAAGGAAGTACTCATGAAGCTGTTTCAGCACCTCACCCGAGACCTTAATTGCTGACACCGCCTCCTTGAATTCATCGCCGAAATGTACATCATCCAGCTGTCTGAAAATAGGACCATACTCGAAACCTGCACGGGAGAGGAATGAATAGATCTCTTCCCCCTTTACCACGGATTTGCACCTTTTGAAAATGACATCCGGGCAAATGGTTTGTTCCTCAACCAATGTTCGCCCACTTCGACAACAAATGGTGCCTGATGCGTGTGTTGCTGAGGGAGACTGTATCTTAAACATGGTCTCATTCTCGGTTGCCTCCAGTACCACTTTCAAATGCTGAGAGTTTGTGCTGAGTGTAAACAAGCTCTGAAAAGTTACACTCAGCTGCATCGAGCAAATCGGCATCTTTGGTCTTGAACTTGCCATTATTGAGGCAAAAGCCAGTTCAACATACAATGCACCTGGAGCAATGGCAACACCATTGTTTTTGTGCTCCCAGAGATATGCTGCAGTATCTGATGAAAGATTGCATTTGTGCTCTTTGCTCTCATGCTTTGTCTGAGATATCAGTGGGTGTTGAGAGGAAGCTGTTTTTTCATTTCCTTGTCTTACAGCCTCAAAATATACCTCTTTTGTCAGATTATCAAACTGATATCTTGGAAGAGGTGTTGGTGATGCCTCACAGCCTTCGTAGAACTTGTCCCAGTCTACATGGACCCCCTGTTCAAACACTTTGGACACAGTGGTCAGCATTGTCTCATGATCTTTTTCTGGCTGCACTGAGGACAGAACTATAGTGTCATTTCCCAGAGTCTCCTGGATGTACCTTTGTAGAGCCCTTCTAGGGCCTATTTCCACAAAGACCACATTCTTCTGGTCTTTGGTCGCTGCTTTCATTGTATGCTCGAATGAAACTGGCTCTCGGATATTCCTAGCCCAATATCTCCCTGTGCTAAAGTCTCCATGGGTGTACATGTCTCCAGTCACTGTTGAGAAAAGCTCACAATCCATTTTGTTCGCTGTCAAAAAACCAATACTTTCCTCAATATGGTCCACTATGGGATCCATCATATGGCTGTGGTATGCAGCAGGTACATCCAGTACACGGAGGAACAGATTCTTTCCTCTAAACAAAGCTGTCAGCTTTTGATGGATATTGTCTATAGCGTCTGCATCACCTGAGAGGGCGCAGGACTGTGGGCTGTTGAAAGCAGCCAGGCAAACCTTCCCAGAGTAGATTGGAAGGATTTTCAGGACCTCTGACACAACCATGTTACTGACCACAAGCATTTTCCCTCCTGTTACCTTACTCTGCAGAGTACTGCGGAAATAGATCACCTTCACTGCATCCTCAAGGGACAACAGACCAGAGCAGTGGGCAGCAGCAACCTCTCCAACAGAGTGGCCAAGAATTGCATCTGGTTTGATGCCCCAGTGCTTGAAGAGACTGGCAATGCCAACCTGAATGGCAAAGAGGAGGGGCTGAACAACATCTGGCTTGGTATAATCATCATTGTCAAAATCGTTTGCTATCTTTTGTGAGATGCCAGTACTTTTGTAATTCTGGAAGAGATTCTCAACCTCTCTGACCTTTTCTCTGAACACTGGCTCCTCTTTCAGAAGCTGCATACACATTCCCCTGTAGGTCACTCCATTCCCACAGAACACAAAAATCAACCTGTTATCTGACCTTGATGGCTCAAGCTTCCTGTTCATCGCACACTGCAGTTGATTCTCTAAGTCGGGGACAGAGGACGTCATAAATGCTTTCCTGTATTTGTGTCTCAAATGGCTCCTCCTACATGCTGAGGTAAACATCAAAGTGAGTATGTCAGTTTGCTTATCTCTGCTAAGTCTTTGATATGTGTCTGTGATAGACATTGCCAATGAGTTCTCAGAGGCTGCAGACAAAACAAACAACTTGGGACTGTCATAAGTAGTCAATCTGGTGTTGTTGCCTTGCACATACTCCTTCACTATCGCATGAGCATTTGTCCCTCCAAACCCAAAGCTATTAATGCCAGCTAGCCTTGCCATGGGCTCTGTTTTTTCCCACTTCTCTGCTTTGATCGGAACTCTTACATTGAGAGCTTTGGCATCGATACTGGCACTATCCTCAGAGTAGAACAGTGAAGGGACAATGATTTCATGCTTCATCATTAGGAGTACCTTGATTAGACCTGCCACTCCAGCTGCAGATTCTGTGTGTCCAATGTTGCCTTTCACAGAGCCGATGCAGAGTGTTTCTGAACCTGGAGGTCTGGCTTTGGCAATGACTTTGGAGATGCTGCCTGCTTCTATGGGATCCCCCACTGGAGTTCCAGTCCCATGAGCCTCTATGTACTGGACAGATGACAGGTCAGACTCTGCCGAGTAGATTCTGTGTAGTAGCTCTACCTGCTGGACCATGGATGGCTTGGTGATTGGAGTGACAGTGTGACCATCTTGGTTTACTGCAGTTCTTCTTACTATGCCCCATACCTTGTCAAAGTCCCTCAGAGCCTGTTCAAGGATACATTTGGGTACCATTAGCTGTAATGTTACAATTTATTTATGGTACAAAATAGAACTTTGTGATTTATGTGGTTCAAAATTAAACAACTTCAAATTTGTTCAATTTAAAACATAGTAAACATTATACTCTTACGTTTTTCAGTGGCTTCAGCAGAATAATCCCGCAGCCCTCTCCTCTGCCATAGCCATCTGCTCTGCTGGAGAAAGGTTTGCTGGTGCCTTCAGGTGAAATCATCTTTGCCTTGCTGAGAGCGACAAAGACTCGCGGCTCTATGATACAGCTTACACCGCCACAGAGAGCCATTTCACAGTCTCCTGAGTAAAGCAGATTGAATAACAGTTAAGTGGTAATAATATGATTGAAATATGCCAAAAAAATGATACGTCTTTCTGTTAATTATGAATAGAACTACCTTGCTTGATGGCCTGGCAGGCAGAATGGAGAGCCACCAAGGAGGAGGAACATGCACTGTCTATGGCAAACGAGGGACCAGTGAGATTGAAGATGAAGGATATCCTGTTGGCCGCCACGCTCATAGCCGTCCCTGTGCCATTGTAGTGGGTTATGGTGCTGGGTCTGTTGTTCAGGAGGGTCTCATAGTCCCTGTTCATGAGACCTGTGAGAACACATCCATTGCAGAGTGTTATTCACTGTCCTCCCACTTTATATTGTGTCACTGCAATTAAGTGTGCTTGCTGAAGACAAAGCAGAACTGTAGAGTTCTTACATACTTATAATTATTTGACGTCTTCCGCCCACTCAAAAGTTTAAAAGATTTTAGCTATAAACACGAAATCAACTTCCAAATGCCCAGACTGCCAACTTAGATGGCTTTTTGGTAGCATTTATACTTTTTGTACTATAACAATATGCTGGTTGCAATATAATAATATTTAAATGAGCTCCCAATGCATTTCAATGGAAAAATAAGCCCATTGACTGTTTAAGTTATCAACTCCAAATTAACATTGAGATGTTCAGACTGACCCTACTTAGACTGATTGCCAAAAGGTTTTTGATACTATATATACTATTTGAACTATAACCATTTAAAATGTGTATAATTTAAGGTGGGTTTGAATGAGAACCATAGAAATACTGCACAGAAGTAGATAATCAAAATGGTCCTGCTCCTTTTGGCCAATTAGCTACAAGACCATTGAAACATTGAGACTTGCCTAACTTCAAATCCTTACATTTTTTTCCCAGCAACTATAAATAAATACACATCCATTAAATAACTCGCCAACAGTAAGTCTTGAAACGTTCAAGCTAGTGATACCCAAACCAACTTTCACATGTTCAGGCTATCCTATCTTATCCAATCAATCAATCTACCAACATTTTCCAACTACCATTACTACTGCAGTCACTACCACAGTTTATTTCACAACCATAAAAACTTTAAAACAAGCTAGCAAGCATAACATTTTCTTCAGGATATGTACTTTTTTTTTGTGACCAATTTTTTGACATTATGGTTACCTATGTAAACACCTGTTCTGGTCCCACTGACTTTCTCCATTGGCATTCCAGCATCCTCTAATGCCCTGTATGTACACTGGAGTAGGAGCTTGTGCTGAGGGTCCATGAAATCCGTTTCAGCCTCAGTGATGCCAAAGAACTTGTGATCAAACTCATTAAACCTGGCAGATAAACAAGATTCCCATTACAGAGTTCTACTTTACCTTACCATTAAGACGAGTCTTAATGTAAAATATAACAAACACTTTGAAAGTTCAATTTTTCAATATTATTCATGCAACTTCACAACATTTCAAGTGAATAGAGCAAGAATGTCTTAATATCTTACCCATCTATAAGAGCAGCTTTGGTTGTTTGCGTCTTCCCAGGTTTGCTATCATCAGGATCATACCAATAAGTGCTGTCAAACCTCTCGTCTGGAATGTCTACTACACAGTTCCTCCCTTCCAATAGAACCTTCCAGAAATTGTCAAGCCCCTCACCTAAAACAAAAGGGAAAAATTCAGCATCACTCTGGCTTGTGTTATCTTTAGACATACGAAATGTATCAACTCCTTATCTGATCCATTCTTACCTCCTGGGAAATTGCATCCTATCCCAACTATGGCAATTTCGTCTTTGTTGTCCTCCATCTTTGCACCTCATTACAAACAACCTTTGACAAAATGTAAAATCATGTGACCTTGAGAACAGTCTTTCATGCGTTTGACCTATCCAAAGACTGTGATGAATGGAGGATGCTGTTTCAAAGTCCCTCAAAGTTTTGTCGAAAGCACATTTTTTGCAAAACAGTCTTTACTGGCAGCTGAACCATTCCTGTTGGAGCGGTGTTTGTCCTCTTGCCACAGCTTTCATATTCTACCCCTGGTCCTCTTTATAAATCAACTAACGTCTCACTGATCAGTCAGATGCATCAAGACAAAGGGAGCAGGGGCTCCAACAATAGATTGATTTGTTAGAGAAGCTTTTGAGCAATTTTTAATTAGGGTAGTTTGAAACAGAAGTCACTAATTGCAGGCTTGAGATGAGGTTAAGTTGTTCAGGTGCATACAATGGATGCTTATGTTCTCTTCTGTTGCCCAGACTTTTTTATTGAAATCTCTTTGTTCAGTTATCATTATTACAAAACCTAGACAGACTACACGGATAAAATAGATGTGGTGACTAAAACGGTTCCATCGTCGTCTATAGAATATCAGACCAATTGCATCTAACGAGGGGAAGGAGAGCTAGGCTTCTCCCTCAAGGGGAACCAATACTAAGATGACTACATTGACAGGAAATGATGGGAGACATCCAAGACCGTTTTCTGTGATTGAGGGTAATTTGGCTAACAGAAAGAGTGCAGTCTCAGGTCCGTCTTTCCAACATCAGGTCGATTAAGGTCAAAGAATAGAAAGACAATGCACTCACAGTATATGTGCACTCCACTGCAACATGATAACTGCGGGAGAAAACACCCAGAATTCTACTTTGTGCTTTGCACCGAGTTGTTTTAGGGAAGTCCAATATTGCCGTTTACTTCGTGCATCGCAAACTCTACCTTTAAAGTTAATTTGCACTTGAGCTGAAATCCAGTGTTGACCATGAATGCAAACCTTAAGGAAATTGTGAGGCACATTATGAGCAGCACAGTGCTGCAACAATGCTTTGAAATAATCCCGGCCAAAATCTCACAACCAGAGACCAAAAGTCAATGTCAAGAAGAACAGCATTATTTTAGAATAACTTTTATTCAACATCCACAAGATCCATTTACAATGACGAGAAAGAGATGAAGTATATCTACCTTACACACACAAATATATACACAGCCCCTTTACATATTGGGCTCAGAAGAGGGCACGTGGGCCTAAAACAGCTGACGAGGGCAAATCTGGCACACTTTGGGTACATAAATAAATGAAAACTACATAAAGTGAATGCAGATGAATTACTTCAGATTCAGAGAGTCAACCATTGCAGTTCCACAATTCACTGAGGCATCATAAAGTGGTCAGAACACTTACAGCCATTCTGTATTTACATTCTATATGTATATTAAAGTTATTTTTTAATTTTTTAAAGGGACAATCTGCAGTTGCATCAGAACCCAAAACATAAGCGGGTTGAACTCCAATGTTTGTAACCAAAGTAAATGTAAACAAACACTATGGGCTCATAACATTGTTTAAACTAGAATGTTGATAAAATGGGATGGTCAGTCCTTGCATCCATAGCTCTATGAATTGGAGCAGTTACACTTCGGCCCCATCCCTCAGCTTTTTACTAAAACAGGGGCAGGGAGGATGCTTTGTTATCGTTTCAACTGCCGATTGTCACTTTAATGATACCACCTACCACAAAACATATTAGTGGTATTAAAAACCCATATTCTGCTCAGGGAAAAGACTATAGGTCTAGTAGGATAAGATCTGCAACTAGTTGTGTAGTGGAGGGTGAACGCAGTTTAGGCACCTTTTTTATTTTGGCCAAGCATATACCCACCTTTTGCAGAAGAATGCATTGAAAGTATAGGGAGCTTCACTTTACTCACTGCGATCAGTTTGCCCACCACTACATCATTGTCTGTGACCAAAAGCAACCATTTATTTTCCCTCATAACTTTGATAACATATCAAATGCATGAGGCTTCCATGCCCAAAACTGCTACTGAAATGAAGCTGGGAAAGAACTACATCTGTTTGGCCTCTCTTGCTGAGGACTAATTCAGCACTTTCTTGATTGAAACAACTTACACTTTTAAAGGGGGCGAACTCAATCTCAGACTGCAAATATCGACAGGCTTTTATCTCTGTTGACCAAGCTGCCATAAGGGAATGCCTGCCCAACAACGTCTTTGAGGTGTCAAAACCAAGAGGGATAACATAAAATGTGATTGTTGACTAAAACACAAATTCAGTGTGTAATTTTACATTGAGAAAGAGAAAATACTACAAAGGCCTCCACTCCATTGCACATCTTCATATAATACATATACATTTGTCCAACAAGGTTTGGGTCAATTCCATTTTAATTCAAGAAGTACACTGAAATCCTAATTCTCGTCAATGCTTTTCATTGAGGACAAAACATGGAATTAGAATTTGGTTAGCTTCCTGAATTAACTAGAATTTTAATGGAATTAAACCCAACCCTGATGTCTAACTGTCTCTGACTCGTCCACAGAGTCATCTAGGGTCCAGGGACTTGCCCTCCAGGACCAGCTTGATCTCTTTGGCATCCAGCGTTTCGTACGTTAGCAGAGCCTCAGCCAGCGTCTTGTGCTCGTCACTGTATGTCTTCAAGAGGTTTTTTGCTCGCTCATACGAGTCCTGAATAAGATAGAGAATGATCATTGAATGTGACAGAAAATCTGAGCAGCCTATAAAATATCAATTTTCAAAAGAAAGAGTGAATATTGAAAACAACTTCAGAATGTGGAATGATTATTGGTTGGTAAATACGATCCTTAACTAAATAGGATTTCATATGTGGTCTTACATGAGTAGTGGGGGGAGGTTGGGGAAGCTTACCTTGAGCAGGACCCTCACTTCCTTTTCGATGGCAGCCTGAGTCTCAGGGCTCTGTTTAGTCAGGTCAGCATAGGTCATGACACCAAGCTGAAACAATGGAGTTTAGTCCCAGGTTCGTGGCAAAATAATAATCATAAACGAACATCCTTGACTGTCTTGCACTTTTCTTTTCTGATAGCATCTTTATTGGGGGAAAATGGACTTACTTTGACACGTGGTTGTCTCACTTAGCGGCCTTTAGATGAATGCACTAACTGTAAGTAGCTCTGGATAAGAGCGTCCACAAAATGACTAAAAAGTCAAAGTAAAAACGAACACTTATGCAACAGCTACTCTGAACAGTGGATAAACAGCGGAGGGCGGCGTGGGTTGCCAGGTCTGTGGCACAGTAAATAAATCCCTAATTTAATGGTTGGCAGAGAAGGTTAAGTATATGATTGGAACAAAAGAGTTAGACGGCTGGAGGAGAGTGATAAATGACCCGCGAAGATTTAGGCTATCAACAAAAAACAAGTCCGTCCCGCTCACGAAATTGATCCCCCTTATGTGCTTCAAAATTAAAATTTGAACCAAGAATTGGGCTGTTTGAGCTGCACATAACCTCAGTAGACCTATGGACTGTGGATACGAGGTGGGTAGTAGATTAAATCTCTCCGTTTTGAGTCGGAACACAGGGCTGAGGAAAGGATTAGGACGAAAGTCTGGAATGTGTGGGCACATACACACCAGCCACATCGCTGAGACCCCTCCAATCATGTGCAAAGCCTGAGTATGGCATTTCTGCACAAAGGCAAATGCTACCTTCTTGGTTTACAGATATGGGCCTTAGGTGAATTGTTGAAAAAGCCTTGTGACACGATATTAAATGCATTATCTAATATGCAGACTACCAGAATAGTTATGAACGATTTGTGTCTTCAATAAATATCATCAATCCACCATTATATGCACATGAGGTATAATCCCTTACCTTGTCACTCATTCCAAACCTGGTCACCATCATCTTGGCTATTTTAGTTGCCCCGTCGAAGTCACTTGATGCTCCTGAAAAACAGAGCCACCACAATACAAGAGTAAGGATGAGATAGCACCTTTTTTTTTTCAATGGTTGAATCATAGAAATATCGATCATGCAAAATGTATTTTCATAGCAGACTTAGCAATACATTTAAGAACTGCTCTATACTGTAGTTCAGTTGGTAGAGTATAGCGGTTGCAATGCCAGGATAGTGGGTTCAATTCCCGGGACCATCTGTACGTAAAATGTATGCTCGCATGAATTTAAGTAACTTTGGAACAAAGCACCTACTAAATGGCATATATTAAAGCCTAACCAAACTAGGCTTTTCCTCACCGGTTGTGATGTAATCGTCGCCGAAGATGAGTTCCTCGGCCACGCGGCCGCCCATGCTGACGTCCATCTGGGCCAGGAGCTGAGCACGTGTCTCACTCCATCGGTCATTCTCTGGGAGCATGGACACCTGAACAGACAGATGACAAATTAGTTTGAGAGAGACCATCCATCTTAGGTAAACCATTGCTTAATCGTACTTCTCTGTTCCTCCTGAATTGTTTTAAGGCAGGCCCGGACGCCCCCTGGAGCTACAAACAGTTCTGCCAAAATTGAAATATTTAACAGAAGCAAACTTCTTTGAGTAAGTCCAGGGCAACCGCAGTAAGAGGGGGGCTAAGTCAGTGGTTCCCAAACTGTGCCCCACACCCAAAATTTTTTTTTTTTTTAAAGGGAACTCAGTCCAGCTTTAAACTTACTTTTAACAGTTGTAATAGTAGAATGCACAAGGTGCAATTTCGAAATTGGGTAGTGCATCATCAGTTCCTCTTGTCGTGTTAGTCACTACATACCTCAGAAAGCTATTTATAAACTTGTTTATAACTATGCAGCTTTAAACCTGCAAAATACTCTCCACCAACAAGAGGGGTGTGAAAAGCGTGTGTCATGAACAGCGATTGTGCCCATAGAAACATTCATGGCGCGGGATGTTAATCAATGCTGGAAGGGGGGACCCAAGTGAAAAGGTTTGGGGAGCGGCTGAGCTAAGTAACAGTAGAGGGACAATGCACATATTCTGCAAGGTATTTTCCTGTATAATGGAGCACATTCTGAGATCCCTGTATATAAAAATATGGCTTAGCAATTCGAAACACGTATGAAATTTAACAAATTAACAATCAACATTTTTCTAATGATCTTACATGCATGCTGGTTGTTATTTTGTCAATGGCATTGCTAATCAGAGAAGTCATGTCAATGCAGGTGCAAACATTTTGTGAAGACATACCAGCGCTTCAAACACTTTTGGCCAATCAAAATGCAATGCCCAGTCCTACTCACATGTCCGAGAGTGGGTCCACGGGGCATGATGGTGGCCTTGTTAATGGGCATGGCATCTTTTGTGTAATACGCCACAATGGCGTGGCCTGACTCATGGTAGGCTGTGATTTGCTTGTTCTTCTTATCGATTTCCACACTCTTGCGCTCAGGACCTTCAGTATACAGAGAAAGGAATTTAGTCTATCATTAATAGTTCAAGAGTCCACCTTTTATTAAGTCAAACACTCAACATCACTCACATTACTGAGGTGCAGGTTTACTCCAGCATGTTTAACTGAATTCCAACCAGAGAGATAAGACTGCTCCTAATCCTAACAACAAGCATTACAGTTATCAAACTGTAGGTCCTATAAAAGTATGGAACAAACTGAAGCAAAGCCCACCTATCCCTCAGAAAATATCTGTCCTAGAGAACGAGGGACGTTCATTGACCTGACATTCTTACTGTCTAGATTAGAATGTCTCTAACGTTAAGCGCTCTCACATGGCAGGGTGTGTGTGTGTGTGTGTTTCTGAATCTGTATTTCTGTGAGTGTGTGACTACGTGCATGTGTGACTACCCACCCATGAGGATCTTGTCCTTGGAGAACTCCAGTTCCTTCATGGTGACCAGGTCCAGGCCATCCACCGCTGCTTTCAGGGCCGCCTGGTTCACGAGGTTCTCCAGCTCCGCCCCAGTGAACCCCACCGTCCCCCTGGCAATGATTTCTGCGTTCACGTCTGAATGAACAGAGACAAAAGGAGGCTAATGTCAGTCCAAAACAGTGGGCTCTTTCATGCAGGAATTCAGGGGGGCAGCCGTGACACCAAGTGATTGGAACCTCTCAATGAGGCTGCTAGGTTTACCATGGCTAAAATACATGAGTCAGTTGATATACTGTCTAAGCCAGGGGTTTCAAACCTCTCCTCCGGGAACCCCAGCCACTCCATGTATTTGAACTATTCCACAGCTAGCACACCTGATTCAACTTGTCAACTAATCATCAAGCCCTTCACTAGGTGAGCTAGTTCAGGGCTACAACTAAATTGTCAAACATCTGGGGATCCCCGAAGAGAGGTTTGAAAACCGCTAGTCTAAACAACCGATTTGAAACCTACTAGGATCCACTTTGATCTTCTGAAGGTACCAGTTGAGGATCTCTGTGCGTCCTTTCACGTCGGGCCGAGGGACCGTCACCTGCATGTCAAACCTCCCCGGTCTTATCAGCGCACTAACAAGAACAGGAGTAATGGGTTAATGATTCCATTGCTGACAGGTTGTATACATTTAGAACAAGGCAACTGCTCCAATCTCAAGTGTGTCAATGACAAACGCATTCTACAATCAAATGAAAAGCTGCTCTGTCAATGGGGCAAGCTTAAGAAATCTATTCAATCTGTAAAGCTGAAGGGTTACAGATTCCGCTCTATAAATTTACAGCAAATTTTCGATTGAGCCGACATGCAACCTGAACCGTGAATGCAGTCTCTGCTAAAGCGGGAATATTGTCTTTAAAATGTAAATCACGCTCTTGAACTGAACTTCAGCGATGCAGATTGAATAGAGCCCTGGGGAGGTGCTCTATTTTCGACTCCATTCAAAATGGGTTTGTTCCATTTACACCGCTTTTTTCCGGTCCCATGACCAGCTCTCAAGGAGAGAACTTTGAGGAGGATCATGGCCAAAGGCAGCATCTGATCTCTGGGCACATGGGAAGTGTAGTTCCCCCTGTGCAATTTGCTTCAGTTAAAGGGGCAAACAGTAGTTGCTACATCCATTTTCGGACACATTAATTTAACATATCCACTGATTTTTGAAGAATATAACTTATGCCGCTTAGTTCAAATGTTGTACCCCATCAGAAACCAAAATATAAGCTTGCTGGGGAGAACGCTTTTTATCGTTTCAACTGCTGATTGCCGCTTTAAAGAGATACTTCAGGACTTTGCCAATGAAGCCCTTTATCTACTTCCCCAGAGTTTGATGAAAACGTGGATACCATTTTGATGTCTCACCGTGCACTTTGAAGGAAGTTGCTAGCTAGTTTTAGCGCAATTCCTAACTAGCACAATGACCGGAAGTCTATAGTAACTGTTAACATTGGCTCGCAAAACTACCTCCAACTTCCTTCAGACTGGATGCAGACATAAAAATGGTATCCATGAGTTCATCTGACTCGGGAAGTAGATAAAGGGCTTGATTGCCAAAATCCCGAAGTATCCCTTTAAGCACCAGCCTTATTCCCATGTGACCCACATTTCATGTGTGGTTTTGCATCTCTGAGCTGCTGAAATCCAGCAGTGTAAAAGCGACCCGTTGAACCATTAAGACTTGGCGGCCAGCCAGTCAGCCAGATCCTGACAAAGGGACCAAGTCGACTGGCTGGTGAAAAGCCCATAGAAACACCAGTTACTACACACTGTAAACATACTTATCCAAAGCCTCTGCAAAGTTTGTAGCGCCAATAACGATGACCCCTTCATTTGGTTTGAACCTGTAAAATATCAACACATTGAATAACGACCACGCAAGCCTTGTGATTAGCAACAGGGAAACTTAAGTCCAGCTTAATTTATCAAATTCGCCGATGCAACATACATATATATATATATACATATATATATATATATATATATATATATATATATATATATATATATATATATATATATTCAGAATTTTTCTTACCCATCCATCTCTGCCAGTAGCTGGTTGATGGTCTGTCTGGAGTAGGGGTGCATTGGTGACTCAATCCGCTTTCCCCCCACACTGTCAAGCTCATCAATGAAGATAACACAAGGTGCATTGGCTTTTGCCTCTTCTGCAGACCAAACAGAGGGAAAGATATTTATTTAGGAGGTTTCTTGATAGCTTCCTTTGCTCAATTCTTCTCGTTTGTGGACACTGATCAGAAAGGACTTGATAGGTGAAAGTCATGTGGTGGAAACCTCTCAAGTCCTTTCAGCTATCATCAAGAGTGACAGGGTGTAGGATGGTCAGTCAGTGAATTAACACAGCTTTTCATCTTTCCTGGGACTTACTGAAGAGGTTCCTGATGCGGCTAGCTCCAACACCAACAAACATTTCGTCAAATTCAGATCCCGAGGCATAGAAGAAGGGGACGTCGGCCTCCCCGGCTACAGCCCGAGCCAGGAGAGTCTTCCCTGTTCCCGGGGGGCCGATCAGGAGGATGCCTGACAGAACGAGAGAGGCCACAAATGAGCACAACATGGATACATTGAAGGAATGAAGCAATGGGTAAAGGGAAGACCCCTACAGATCGGGGTGCAAGAAATAAGTAGAAGGAAAGAAGCTTGTGTGAGCTGGCGCTGGATCCTGTTTCTGTAGCGTGAGGCAGCTTGATATACAAGTACACCCTCTGGACAGGACGCTAGTCTATCGTAAGGCCTTATCCTAAAACAGATCTCCTTAATGCTGAGTGCCAAGCAGAGACGCACCAGGTCCCATTTTTATTGTCTTTGGTAAGAGCTGCTGTCTTTGTTTTGTTCTTGGCCTCAGCCGGGGATCGAACTCCCAACATTACAATCTTACAGCAGACACTAACTTCAAGGCAATAGCATATTCTAAACATTTACAGAAAGACAGACCAACAGACTACCTTTAGGCAGCTTCCCTCCCAGCACAGTGAACTTCTGGGGGTTCCTGAGGAACTCGACCACGTCCTGCAGTTCGTTCTTGGCCTCCTCCGCCCCCTTGACGTGCTCAAACGTCACACTCTTCACCTGGACTGGGTCCACTTGCGAGTCCAGGCCTGATGTGGTGCGGAACCTCACTGTACAGGACAGACCCACAGCAACTCAGTCAGACCAATGACAACACCTGGGAATCTCTATTCATCATGGAAACAATGCTAGACTATAATTTGCCATGAACTATTGTTTTTGCTCATACCACTTTCATCTTCCATACAAATGAATTGAAATAACCATTTACTATTCAATCATTCATTGTTTAATAACCAAAGGTTACATTTCTGCTAAATAGTCCAGCTAATTCCAGACAGCTGACTGATAATTAAAAATATATTTTTCAGCATGATGAGGCAAACAGCAGCACTTACAACTATTGCTCTTGATGAAGAAGCACAACACAAAAATCACAATAGGGTGATTCATGCAAGCGTAGGAATTGAATTGAAAACAAACCAGCATCAGAAAAGGAGCCTTTACCCGAGAGAAACGGGGTTCTTGACAGGCCGTAGATTCCCACGAGGAGGAGGACCAATAGAATCAGCCTGGTCCTCCTTAGTGAGTCTGTCAATGGAAGATAGAAATATATAAATGTGATACTTCCAAGTGATTTAGTTCAACTCCGCAGTGCCACCTTGTGATCACTTCGTGGAACTGCTAGTAGTGACCATGGGCTTAGTGCTTCACTGTAACTGGCAGTCGTGATTGACAAATCTGCTAGGAGCAAAGGAATGGTTCAAATGAGCTGTCTACACTTTAAAATATTTCTCAAAAAAAGGGTCAATCTACATCACATGTTTTACTTTGAAAATAATCATATTTACCTATTAATTCTTGAAGAATATAACTTACAAATGCCTCATGAGCTTAGTTCAACTGCCGTACGCCATCAAAACGCAAAATATAAGATTGTTTAATTCCATTGTTTACAAACAATAATTGTAAAAAATGTATAGCCTCAAAACATTGTCAAAACTATAATGTTGATGTCATGGATGGTCAATCATTGCATCTTTAGTCTATGAATTTGAGTGGTTACATTTCTCCAGCCCCATCCCTCAGCTGTTTACTAAAAACAGTGGCGGGGTGTCTGCTTTGTTATTGTTTCAACTTTGTCCCTTTTATAAAATGTTTTATTAAAATTTAAAAAACTTCCTGTTAGTCACTCTAGGAAGGGCATAATGCTGAGAGACTAAGAAGTAAATGTATTTATGTGATGTATGAAGAGAGTTGTGCGACGTGCCTTGTGTCCTCTGAGTGAAGGCCTGGGACTTCATGAAACCCTCTGTGAAGCCAGACTTGAAAGCATCTTGTTGGTCACCTGGCAGGTTCTTCAACTTTACCACTTGGTCAAGACTCTCTGCCTCCGGGGCCTTGTCTGGTCTCAGGAGGAGACCCTGTGACAGTGTGTGCGTGTTGTGAGAGAGTGGGAAAGAGAGCATAATGTATGCGTGTCAGCAGGTTAGTATGCGAGAGAAAAAGAGGGGGGGGGGGGGAAGAGGTTGAATATGAAACAATGGGATTAATGGTCACAAGACATAAAAATGGGTCTTTCCACGTGAGGGAGCGCAGTTAAAAAATAAAATAGAAAGTGAAAAATTGTCCACTACACCATAAAGAACAAGGACTACTGCCACAGAGAGATTGGGTTTTGCCTATGAAACTAACTCTAAAACGATGTTACAATTTTATAACATATCCCAGTAAAGTCCATCTTCACTTTGCAGGGAAACAAACATTTAGTGTGTTCGGTAAAATTGAAGACAACCGAACAGATACAGTGGGTTCATGCCAAACTCTGTCCAAGAGGACATTTGGAGAGTGGATGTGTGACTTATGTAGTGTAACACTGGCTGACCTTCATGAAGGTTGTGGTGTACCCCTCTGGTTCCGCCGGCCCCACGTAACCAGACTGCACACGTCTGCTCTTCCTCAGAGTCTTGAAGCCTCGGTTCTGGACCCTTACTGAGTGAGAGAGACCAAACAAAATTAATTTCACTATGGTGTGTCACAGGGGGGAAAATATCACTTTTTTAAGGGGGGGGGGGGGGTTTCACTTCCGGACCAATGGAATGCTATAAAATGTGGAAACTACCCTAACCCAAGACACCCAGTATTGCAAAACAAACAACGCGAGGTAGGTCAGGATCTTGGAATGTGGTTTGTCCCAGAACATCTAATAGTGTAGAGCCCTGTGTTTTGCGCAAATAAAGTGGTAATCCTAACTGACCTAAAACAGGGAATTTTTACTAGGATTAAAATGTCAGAAATTGTGAAAAACTGAGTTTACATGTAGTAGGCTAAGGTGTATGTAAAATTCCAACTTCTACTGTATGTATGTAAAAAATATATGTTGGATTGGAAATGAAGATAATTACATTGATGGAAGCACCAATCTGCAATATTAAAGCTGATCCACCCCTTAAAATACAATTTTTAAAACAGTTAACACTACTACATGCCATATTATGTTAACGTGATGCAGCCTAGACTCCCAGTGCAGACTAGTGGAGTAGGCACTAGACAACGACCTATAATCAGCTAAGCCGATATTGGCCTTTTCTAGTCCCTTCACATAGGAAAACTGCTGCTATGCCAGCCGCCACTGTACAATGTGGAGGAATGTCTAGCTGGGAAAATCAGCAGCAAGCTAGTTCATTCTTCAACAGAAAGGTACAGTATTGAGAAAGAAATGAATTTACACCGTGACCAATTTGTTGCAAATATTAGTTTAGTTTCATTCACTAATAATGCTTGCAATAAGCTAGCTAAGCAGATAGCTATGTCACCTGTTAGCAAAAATTACAATAACTAACCCTTTCATCTGTGGTTTTAGCTAGCTAGCTATATTAGCTACTATGCTAGCTAGCCAAAATATCAGATGGCAACAAGCCATCTGACTTGCGGTGTAACGTTAGCTATTTGCTGGTGTGCTGATCTGAACTAGAGGTCGACCGATTAATCGGAATGGCCGATTAATTAGGGCCGGTTTCAAGTTTTCATAACAATCGATTTCCAATGATTTTTTTAATTCAATGTTTTTACTTTTTTTGTATACCTTTTATTTAACTAGGCAAGTCAGTTAAGAACACATTCTTATTTTCAATGACTGCATAGGAACTGTGGGTTAACTGCCTTGTTCAGGGGCAGAACGACATATTTTCACCTTGTCAGCTCAGGGGTTCAATCTTGCAACCGCACAGTTAACTAGTCCAACGCTCTAACCATTGCACTCCACGAGTAATCTGCCTGTTACGCGAATGCAGTAGAAGCCAAGGTAAATTGCTAGCTAGCATTAAACTTATCTTATAAAAAAAACAATCAATCATAATAACTAGTTATAACTACTAATCCAGTTTAGCAGGCAATATTAACCAGGTGAAATTGTGTCATTTCTCTTGCGTTCATTGCACGCAGAGTCATGGTATATGCAAGTTTGGGCTGCCTGGCTCATTCCGAACTAATTTGTCAGAATTTTACGTAATTATGACGTACATTGAAGGTTGTGCAACGTAACAAGGATATTTAGACTGATGGAATGGTTCCGTATTTCACTGAAATAATAAACGTTTTCTTTTCGAAATGATAGTTTCCGGATTTGATCATATTAATGACCAAAGGCTCGTATTTCTGTGTGTTATGTTATAATCAAGTCTGATTTGATAGAGCAGTCTGAGCAGCAGCAGGCTCGTTATCATTCATTCAAACAGCACTTTTGTGCGTTTTACCAGTAGCTCATTGCAAGCACAGCGCTGTTTATGACTTCAAGCCTATCAGCCTAATGGCTGGTGTAACCAATGTGAAATGGCTAGCTAGTTAGCTGGGTGTGCGCTAATACTGTTTCAAACGTCACTCGCTTTTAGATTTGGAGTAGTTATTCCCCTTGCGCTGCAAGGGCCGAGGCTTTTGTGGAGCGATGCTTCGAGTGTGGCTGTTGTCGATGTGTTCCTGGTTCGAGCCCAGGTAGGGGCGAGGAGGGGGACGGAAACTATACTGTTACACTGGCAATACTATAGTGCCTATAAGAACATCCAATAGTCAAAGATATTTGAAATACAAATGGTGGAGAGAGAGTCCTATAAATACTATATTAACTACAACCTAAAACCTCTTACCTTGGAATATTGAAGTCTCATGTTAAAAGGAACCACCAACTTTCATATGTTCTCATGTTCTGAGCAAGGAACTTAAACGTTAGCATTTTTACATGGCACATATTACTTTCTTCTCCAACACTGTTTTTGCATTATTTAAACCAAATTGAACATGTTTCATTATTTATTTGAGGCTAAATAGATTTTATTGATGTTTTATATTAAGTTAAAATAAGTGTTCAGTATTGTAATTGTCATCATTACTACTACTACAAAAAAAACAACAACAACTCGGCTGATTAATCGGTATCGGCATTTTTGGTCCTCCAATAATCGGTATCGGCGTTGAAAAATCAGAAATCGGTCGACCTCTAATCTGAACAGCCGCAATCATATCCGTAAATTGACCGTTTATAGTCAGATTACAGGCGTGACATGCTGGAGTGATGCTTCTACAGAAATGTTGATCAGTAGGCTAATACAAGTCCCAAATGGAAGGGAAACAGATTGTCATCTATAGCACCATAGATTCCACTGATCAGCCAAAACAAGCTCAATAATTCAATGCATGCAGACACTCCTATTTAATATGCATTCACCTGTAAGAAGGCCTATGCCGTCTTAATTTACACAGTTTATCAAGAGATTTACCATTCAAATAACAATGACGTATACTGAACAGAAATATAAACGCAACTTGTAAAGTGTTGTACCCAAGTTTCATGAGCTGAAATAAAATATCCCAGAACTGTTCCATATGCACAAAAAGCTTATTTCTCTAAAATGTTGTGCACAAATGTATTTACATCCCTATTAGTGAGCCTCTCTCCTTTGCCAAGAATCCAGCCACCTGTCAAGTGTGGCATATCAAGAAGCTGATTAAACAGCATGAAATAAAAAGCCACAGATGTCTCAAGTTTGCGGGACATTGGCATGCTGACTGCAGGAACGTCCAAGAACTATTGCCAGATAATTTAATGTTAATATCTCTACCATAAGCTGCCTCCAATGTTATTTTAGAGAATTTGGCAGCACGTTCAACCAGCCTCAGACCATGTCTAACGGCAGCCCAGGACCTCCACAGCTTCTTCACCTGCGGTGAAACTGAAGAGTATTTCTATCTGTAATAAAAGCCTTTTTGTGGGGGAAAACTCATTCTGATTGGCTGGGCCTGGCTCCCAGTGGGTGGGCCTATGTCCTACCATGCCCACCCATGGCTGCACCCCTTGCCCAGTCATGTAAAATCTATAGATTAGGGCCAAATTTATTTATTTCAATTGCCCAATTCCTCCTATTAACTAAATCAGTAAAATGTTTAAAATGTGTGCATTTTGCTATATATTTTTATTCAGTATTGTTAGATTGGTAAAAACTAAGTCAAATGTATAGTTTGATTAGAAAATTCCCATGAGGGTTGCTGGGTCCATTCCACAGATGAGGACCACAGTTATGGTTCCTTACCAGGCCAGTACTGGAGCTCTGAACAGACGACTTGTAGAGGACTCTGGTTTGGTCTGTGGAACATAGGCAATCCAAAAACACCCAACTTTGCATTTGACAACCCTATGGAAATTAATACAAAAAGGTCAACATAAGATTACCACAAATACACAAGTGTTAATGACTGCTTGTGATAATATTACTGCAAATATACCACCATTCCTGATACACAAAGGAAACTGTTGAGAGTGAAAACACAGCAGTGTTGCAGTCCTTGACACAAACCGCTATGCCTGGCACCTACTACCACACCACGTTCAAAGGCTCTTACATTTTTGTCTTGCCCATTCACCCTCTGAATGGCACACACATAATCCATGTCTCAATTGTCTCAGGGTTTAGCAATCCTTCTTTAATCTGATTATCTACACTGATTGGATTTAACAAGTGACATCAATAAGGGATCATAGCTTTCACCTGGTCAGTTGTCATGGAAAGAACAGGTGTTCTTAATCTTTTGTATACTCAGTGTACACCCAACCACAAACCTCCTCACCATGTTTGTTGTGGAAGAAAGATTCTGCGGAGACATGGGACGTCCTCCATCTTGAGGTGGCTGGGCCGTCCTCCGAGCCCAGTGAGGGCAGTAACCTGTTCAGCAGCTCATCCAACTGTCCCACCCTCAGGTCTGATAGACCCAGGTCCCTCAGGTTCACAGCGGGCTGTGGGGACAGGAAGTCAGTGTGAAGGACACAACTGTAATAATGACATAGCGTTAGCTAGCCTGGTCCCTGATCTGTTAGTGGTGTGTGCATAGCCAACTCACGACCACAGGGGTTGCCTTTTGCAACCCGTACCCTAGCTTACTGTTCCCTCATTTAATAGTAATTGGAATTTAAAGGGGGTGGTCAAAGGTAGCACCATTTGGTAGATAATTTGGTCTGATGGCAATCCAGTACAGTATGATAGAATATAGTAAAAAGATGGCTATAGAATAAAGTCATGAGATCAAGGCTAAGTTGAACCCTTTGAACTGAAATGGGGCTACATAACTAATGTCCTAAGAGGCTGAAATAGCACGTATGTTGGCACTCATCCAAGTGAAACACAAGATAGTACTCAATGCTGGGGACCTATGTTATGTATAAGCCCTTGATCATGAATCAGTTTCATTACATTACACATAAGAGTCATTGGACAAAGGCATCTTCTGTACAGGGGAGTTTTGTTAAGAGCCCCAATGCTCAATTTGAACATTAACACGTGTCGCTTACGGAATGGTTTTGGAAGCATATATCAGCGAGAAATCATACATTTAAATTGATACACACCTTGATAGGGTTAGTGTTCCGACATTGCCATAATCTCCATGTTACAGCGCTTGTTTATTGAAAACAGACAAGAAGACCTGTGCTAATTAGTCATCTAGCATGCTCCGAACACCTGTGTGTGAGCATAACACGGGCAGTGTAGCAGAAATGTAGTTGTCAGATGGAGGCACCCATAGCTGTATGGATCTGTGCAAAACTGCTACAGTAAGAGTATATTTTTTATTTTAAGGATTCTTTTCTACCTGAAGAAAGATAAGGACCATATGCTTTAAAAAAGCCACACCGCAAGTGATGACTACTGACGTTTCTAAACATTTTAACAAAGAGACGGGATTGTAGATCACGTGAGCTAGTTGTGGGCAAAGCTAATGGCTGAAAACTGTAGGGAGTGGGCAGAATGCCGCCTCGAGTTTGAGAGTTAGTTATGTATATGTTGTTCCATGCTATTAATATTCAAGGTCGTTGTCTAGCAGTGATGTGGGAGTGTCGCCACCTATGTAAGCCAGGCTAAGTAATTATGTGCTGCTGCATTTGTAAGGGACTTTCCTCAGGCCGAGTTACAACAGATAATGAAAGTTCTCTTGTACGAGCCCAAACATCTGCAAATATGTTTGACTCCAGCGGCCATGATGATCTCTAGCCAAATGACGAGGAAAAATAACACCAGCACATTGGAGTACTGTGAGTGAGATATCTGCAATGAAGCTGATATCTGCAATGAAGCTGTAGTGGCCAAGTATCATGATAATGATACGTTTAGTGAAAGTCACACATTATATCTTTAACCTCAACATAGACACGTGTTCGCTTGCGGAGCTACGCCAAGCCCGTAAGATCTGGTAGCACTATACACACACGATGGGTGTATTCATTACCCATTCTGTTGCAAAACAGGTTTTTTTTTTTAAAGGAAGCAAACGGAACAAAATGGGGAGATACCTACCTGAATTTGTCCCATTGAAACATTTTTTTTAGACTAATGATTACACCCCAGGAGTAAAAAACAAAAAACCTTTTATGCATGTTACACATTAGTCAGTCCAAAGTCAAACTGGGGCTCCTGAGGATAGTGTATGGGGTTTGGGCTAGTTGTGTAGCTAAGCTGCTTTCATGCAAGCTACAGCGCGAAGGTTGACACAGCTTGTGTAAATTGAGAGGCTTCTCCAGTCAGAGGGAGAACTGCAACAGTGTTTCGCCAGAAATAGGCAGAGGGTATAACAAGAGGAATCCCTTATAACTGTTTACCACGAAGTAGGCTTATTTTATGGGCAAGACTAAGGGGACTTTTCTAACCAGCATCCTATTGATAGCCTGACTAGCCAAAATCTATGACTGACCCTTACCTTAACCAAAGCCCTAACCTTAATCCTAACCTAATTTTAATTGGAAAATAAAATATTACAGACCTGCCAACCCTGTCCAACTTTTTAGAGTACCCGATGCAAGCAGCAAATTGGAGATTCAACACGCGCTCAGCACACGCCGAATTGGGGATCCCTTTTGCCACTGCACGCTCATGCACGCACTGTTTGAGAGTCTGATTGCAATTATAGAAATGCACCAAATCAAGTCCATAAAAGGTTGGAATACTTGACGGCATTCCATTTACACATATGGTAAAAGTCACTAACAAGATCTAATTAGAAACACAGAAAGGGCCTTTATTCTTGGAGTTTATTAAAACATTTATTAAACAAATAATAATGGGGCGGCAGGTAGCCTAGTGGTTAGAGCGTTGAGCAGGTAACCGAAAGGTTTCTAAGATCGAATTTCCGAGCTGAAAATATACAAATCTGTCCTTCTGCCACTAAACAAGGCAGTTAACCCACTTAACTGCCTTGTTCTTAACTGACTTGCCTAGTTAAATAACAATGAAAAAAAATAAAACAAGTTATTTGTTTAGGTACAAAATGTACAAACGTCTTATCCAAGATTCAAAAAATATGTTTAAAGCAGAGCATCAGTATCAAATAAACATGTTATCCATAATACGAACGAAAAAGCTATGATAGGAAACAGTGGGTGAGAACAAATCTTCTGGAGACCTTCAAAATGTTCAGGAAATCATTTTCTCAACAGATTTGCCTGGTAGCTAGCAGATTTAACCTTACGCAGCAGGTCATCTGGGTAGACTTCTCTGTGGAAAACAGTTCCTCTGACAGCTTTACTGACTGGCTGCAATAACAAGGACTTGCTACATTAGCTGCTCATTTTGTTATTGCATGGGACCTATGCTTACTTGTTTTTCATGAGCACATGTGCTTAGACAAACCTCTCAAACAGGGCCAATCACTAAGGCCAGCTCACAAGTTTTGTTTTTTTTAGACACAGATCCGAATCAACACAAAGCAAAACCATTTTGAAAACAAAAACAAATGGTCACATCGACAGACTGCAAACTGGCTACACAAAGCATAAGTAGGCTACCGCAAAGCAGATCTGAACGCTGTTCGCTAGAAGAGTCTGCTGTTACTGCCTATGTGAAAGGCGCCTATTGTACAGTGCCTTGCGAAAGTATTCGGCCCCCTTGAACTTTGCGACCTTTTGCCACATTTCAGGCTTCAAACATAAAGATATAAAACTGTATTTTTTTGTGAAGAATCAACAACAAGTGGGACACAATCATGAAGAGGAACGACATTTATTGGATATTTCAAACTTTTTTAACAAATCAAAAACTGAAAAATTGGGCGTGCAAAATTATTCAGCCCCTTTACTTTCAGTGCAGCAAACTCTCTCCAGAAGTTCAGTGAGGATCTCTGAATGATCCAATGTTGACCTAAATGACTAATGATGATAAATACAATCCACCTGTGTGTAATCAAGTCTCCGTATAAATGCACCTGCACTGTGACAGTCTCAGAGGCCGTTAAAAGCGCAGAGAGCATCATGAAGAACAAGGAACACACCAGGCAGGTCCGAGATACTGTTGTGAAGAAGTTTAAAGCATGATTTGGATACAAAAAGATTTCCCAAGCTTTAAACATCCCAAGGAGCACTGTGCAAGCGATAATATTGAAATGGAAGGAGTATCAGACCACTGCAAATCTACCAAGACCTGGCCGTCCCTCTAAACTTCAGCTCATACAAGGAGAAGACTGATCAGAGATGCAGCCAAGAGGCCCATGATCACTCTGGATGAACTGCAGAGATCTACAGCTGAGGTGGGAGACTCTGTCCATAGGACAACAATCAGTCATATATTGCACAAATCTGGCCTTTATGGAAGAGTGGCAAGAAGAAAGCCATTTCTTAAAGATATCCATAAAAAGTGTTGTTTAAAGTTTGCCACAAGCCACCTGGGAGACACACCAAACATGTGGAAGAAGGTGCTCTGGTCAGATGAAACCAAAATTGAACTTTTTGGCAACAATGCAAAACGTTATGTTTGGCGTAAAAGCAACACAGCTCATCACCCTGAACACTGTCAAACATGGTGGTGGCAGCATCATGGTTTGGGCCTGCTTTTCTTCAGCAGGGACAGGGAAGATGGTTAAAATTGATGGGAAGATGGATGGAGCCAAATACAGGACCATTCTGGAAGAAAACCTGATGGAGTCTGCAAAAGACCTAAGACTGGGACGGAGATTTGTCTTCCAACAAGACAATGATCCAAAACATAAAGCAAAATCTACAATGGAATGGTTCAAAAATAAACATATCCCGGTGTTAGAATGGCCAAGTCAAAGTCCAGACCTGAATCCAATCGAGAATCTGTGGAAAGAACTGAAAACTGCTGTTCACAAATGCTCTCCATCCAACCTCACTGAGCTCGAGCTGTTTTGCAAGGAGGAATGGGAAAAAATGTCAGTCTCTCGATGTGCAAAACTGATAGAGACATACCCCAAGCGACTTACAGCTGTAATCGCAGCAAAAGGTGGCGCTACAAAGTATTAACTTAAGGGGCTGAATCATTTTGCACGCCCAATTTTTCAGTTTTTGATTTGTTAAAAAAGTTTGAAATATCCAATAAATGTCGTTCCTCTTCATGATTGTGTCCCACTTGTTGTTGATTCTTCACAAAAAAATACAGTTTTATATCTTTATGTTTGAAGCCTGAAATGTGGCAAAAGGTCGCAAAGTTCAAGGGGGCCGAATACTTTCGCAAGGCACTGTACAATAGGCGCCTTTCACATAGGCAGTAACAGCAGACTCTTCTAGCGAACAGCGTTCAGATCTGCTGGCACTTTAGAGCACACTGAATGTCCATCTTATGTTCGCTAACATTAGCTTGAAACAATTAGTGTTTACCTTTCCACAACACATGGAGTCGAAATGGGATTTGTCCATGTGTTAACGTACAGCTGACAGTCGGCAAACTCAGCATCACAACAAACAGACACGGGGTAGCTACGCCGAATAATGATGTATTAATCTCCATGTCCATTTACACAAACTCCGTACATGTCTGTGTGTTGCAGCTCGAGAATCGGGATGCTAGATTTAATCAGGGGATACATTTTTTATTCAAATTGAAAAAATATATATGTATATATTTTTTTAAACAGGCCAGTTTCATTTCTGCGTACTTTTAACTCGGATGTCGTACATGGACAGAGAATTGCGTAGTTGGTACGCAAAATGCGTGCATGTTGGCAGGTCCGGAAGTCAGCCAAGTCCCCTTAGTTTACCTCTGTGAGCAGCGGGTCCTGCTCTGGTGTGACATCTTTTTGCAGACCCTGGACAGAAGCTGTTGCCTTGGAGCTGGCTGAATTCTTCAGGGAATGAAGCGCATTGATGAGTTGGCCAATGAGTTGACTTGTTACCTAGGAGACAGACCAGAGAGATGGAGACATTGGAAATTCATGAGACATACATGACTTGTGTTGGCATATTGTTCTGATAAACAACAGTACTGGTGTGGATAACTGTCAAGTTGTAGGCTATGCATCTACGTACTACTAGTCAGTAGCTTCCCTATAACGTTAACCAACTGACCTGTTTTGACATCTGGGGATATTCATTTATACTGTGTTAAACATTTTCTACATTCTCATGCAATTGACAGAGTGGTCGGTTATGACATCAGTATTGTCATTCACAGGCAGGTGCAAGTCAAGCTATGCAAAAAAAAAAAAAAAAAATCAAGCTATGCTGTAACCGCAATAGCTGGATTATACAATTGATTGATATTATACTATGGCATAACCAAATAACGTTTGTCAGCTAGTTGGCTAACTAGTTAACCTAACGTATATTACAAGCTAACGTTAGTTAACTAAATACTGTAGCTTGAAATAAACTAGCTAACGTTGGCTAGCTGGCCAATTTAACTTTGTCGTTACTAGACTCACTACGCTAGTTGGGAACTACGTTAACTGGCTAGTTGGCTAGCTACGAAGTGCTGAAGTTGGTGGCTAACTAGATAACCGTCTGGTGCGGTGGACCAGCTGGTGACAGCTAGCTAATGCTAACTTGTACCTCATTGTTAGCATTATAGCCTGGTCCACCAGGCTAGCTAGCTAAATAAGCTTGTTAAGATAACTAGACATTTAGACTTACGGCTAACTTAAATATATAACTTTAACAGCTAACTACATGTGTTGTCGCTTATATCTAGATAATTTAGTTAGCTGCTAGCACTTTCAAGCAGCTAGCTAACGTAGCTAGGTTATATCAGTCAGCTAACGTTAACAGTAGCTAACTATGATAGCTAATCACTGTGAGTGTCAACTGCTTTACCTGTGGCTGGAACGTCGTCGAGAAAGAAAACATTATCACAGCAACTTGAGGGTTGGTATGTGAAGACAGACCCTCAATGTTACTGAATATACCAACTCCTCCTGGGCACTGTCCTTTTTTTCTCTCCTGTGACTCAACTAGGTACTTTCTGATGAAAATGGCTTCTCAAAGGTCAACAACGTTAAGTGACGCACGTCTGTAAGAAATTACTACCGGTTGGAACCAACGATGTATATAAACCTTGGATAGCGTTTGCCACCGGTGGAATAAACAAACATACAATCAATAATACAGTAGAAAAATCTATATACAGCATGTGCAAATGAGGTAGGATAAGAGAGGTAAGGCAATAAATAGGCCATGGTGGCGAAGTAATTACAATATAGCAATTAAACACTGGAATGGTAGGATGTGCAGAAGATGCATGTGCAAGTAGAGGTTCTGGGGTGCAAAGGAGCAAGATAAATAAATAAATACAGTATAGGGATGAGATAGAATGAATGTGCTATTTACAGATGAGCTATGTACAGGTGCAGGGATCTGGGAGCTGCTCTGATAGCTGGTGCTTAAAGCTAGTGAGGGAGGTAAGAGTATCCAGATTCAGAGATGTTTTAATTTAATTTAGCTTGCATAATATAATTAAAAGGTATGTATTAAGGTGTTTGTAATAGAATAACTTGGTAGACAATAATACATGCATTTCTATACCTTCCCCCCAAAGAATTACAACAGTGGGGGAGTGCCAATATGGATATCTAAATCATTGTTGGAACATGATTATGTCATGCTTATGCAGCATTCAAAACAACTGGGAACTTGAAAAAATACGAGGTCAAATCATGACGTCAGTGATCTTCAGGTGGGAAAGTCGGAGCTCTAGAAAGGGGTCCGAGTTCAAATCGAGTGCCCAGTTGTTTTGAACGTACTGAAGTCGGATGTCGGAGATTTCCGAGGTCCCAGTTGTATTGAACTCGATGGAAACATTAAATTCCGGTACAATTGTATAAATGCCGACAGACAACTTGTTTGTTCGACATGGTGGGATATTTCTGTGGTCAGAAAATGAATTATGCGAGAAATGGCAGAGGAAAAGCCTTTATGCCCAAATATTGATATAACAACCATCATATCGAAATAAATGTATGTTGTGTGGTCGTCCCACTCACTACAACTCGGGAAATCATGCAGTTTATTAGGCTACATATAAAATAAGTTATGATGAACCGGGTGGTGAATGTGCCAGGTGATGAGCTTGATGCTTCTTTCCAATAAATATTGAGGATATTATTCCGGGGACATGATGATCGATGCTTGGCTGCTGTTTGACAACAACAAATAATTATCCATAATAATCTCATTATGTAGATAGCCTACACACACTGTATCTGCAGGATGTTGGCTAGAGCACATGCACCCTCACCCCCAAACTACTTCCCCCGGCTATGGTGCCAAGACCAGAGTGGGCACATTTGCAAAAATAACGCAACAGTATTTGTGACAAAACCATAGGTAGATTTTAAAATGTGATGGAAACTCATTTAACTTGTATTTTTCATTCGGTACATGGGAATATATCAAAAGTTATTTTTATGTGCATTACGCCATCACACACAGCCTTTTATCCGCAAAAAGTCCGTTTGATGGAAACACATCTCTGTTGGGAAATACACATTGTTTTATGTAGATTTAAGAATATTCGCATGAAAATCTGTCGCATAATGGATGGAAACTTAGCTACTGACACTCACTCAAATAGCCCATATCAGCAAAAATGTTTTAGATTGGTAAATTAGTCTAGCCAGCTATCTAAACTTGTAGTAATCATGATCAAATTACCGACCGGGTAGCCCCCATTTATTTTGTTAGTCACTCTCAAAACTGCAAATATTTCTCTTCAGGCTCCATCCACACTATGGCAAAACGTGTAGAATTGTGCAGGTTAGCGTTTTTCGTCGTGAATCAGTGATGGTCACTGGCTGGAACAGCCACAAAGTCATCCATTTTAAATCTAACCCTAACCTTTACCTTAACCACACTGCTAACACTAATGTCTAATTCTAAACTTAAATTAAGACTAAAAAAGCAACAACAACAGAAAACGTGATATTTTTTTACAGTATTGCCTATTTTGATTTTGTAGCTGGCTTGTGGAAATTGCTCACTTCTACTTCTGCATCCAGGACAAGACTTATCCCAATAAACATCAACTGGCTATACTTGCAGGAAATTAGCTGTAAGACTGACATTTTTTCTCTCTGCCCCATGGCAAAATGAGTAGAATTGCATGAAATGAGTTACACTATTGCAAAATCTTCTCTCCTTCCCATGGAAGGGGGGGGGGGGGGGGGGGCAGTTAAACGTATTTGCTTACTTGCTTAAGGCCCCCAAAGGCTACTGCCAGCTGCGACTGCATGTGCGGGTGAGGATGTGGGTATTGCAGACCCCTATAAAGTTACCCATCCCTTTGTCTAGAGGGTATTTTTCATGTGTTAACATCATGCAGGAGAAAGGCAGCCATGAGGATACCCAGAACAGACAGATAGACAGAGAGAGAGAGAGAGGCCACAAACAAACAAGGTAAGATAGTGAGAAGTGCCTCTCCAAGCTCATAGAGTTGATGGTCTGAGTTGATGGTCTGTCATAGTGTGACTCAATTGCAATTATCAAATCAAATCGCATGTTATTTGTCACATGGGGGGAGCCTTTTGGACCTAGACTCTCGCTCAGTTACCACTTGCCGTGTGGTAGCAGAGAAAACAGTCTACAAAAAAGTAATATATGATCTCTGATGAAATGATAGCAGCTTGAGTCTAGAGGGTGTATTGTATGTGTTAACTTCATGCAGGAGAGAGGCAGCCATGAGGATATTTTATTTTGCATAATGTTGTAGAGTGGAGATAGATTTTTTGGTACTACAACTGTAGTATACCTTGAACAAATCATGTTGTTTCAAATCATACAGTATGTAGAGCAGTAGTAGTAACAACCCGACATAGGGGCAGTGAGAAAAATAGTACAAAATAGTTGTTTAATTGAATATATCCACATTAACAGTCACACTGGTATTCAGTATAGTATGAATGGCCATGACCCTATGACTGATTGGCCCATTTGTCTTTTCTCAAAAGTCACTATAAATTAGCATTCAAAGAAAGAAAGAAGAAATGCCTCTGGCTACTTCTCCAATGTTTCTCTTTTTTATTTTTTGCTAATAATGGAGAAGGTGCATAAAAATGGAGGAATTCAGATATGACATAATTGTTTGAGCACTATCCACAGACTTTTAAAACTATGGTTAATTGTGGCTATAAATCAGAACAATCTACTTTTTAATGTTTTCTAATTGCCAATGTCTTGGAGCAAGAATTGGGATAATGTATAGCGTGCTATTGTCAATACAAAAAATTGTGGTGGAAAGCACTGTACAATACAACTTAAGGTGTTTGTGGTAAGTACAGGCCACCATCTTTATGCACCTTTTGGCAATGTTTGCAACATTGTTGGCAACATTCATATTTTTTTATTTTATTTTTATTTTATTTTTATTAACAACAAATCAATACATAAAGCACATGAGGGAACACAAGCATACATAGATTACAAACAATGGACAATCGAGCTAGGGGGTACAATATCACATTACAATTACACAAGGACCTTAAGGGACATACACATACTTACAATTCTAACAGCTTTTTTGTTAGTAGAGCATTTAACCATCTTAAAATACAGTTCAATTTCTTTTTGTAGGGTACGAAAATGTGGTTTTCTGTTTGTAAATTTACATGTGTGAATATGAAATTTGGCCAGAAGAATAATGAAATGAATTACATAAAAATGTTTCAGCTTATTTCTATTGTATGTAAAGAATCTAAACAGTACATCTCTCCACAATAGTGTAAAATCTTCATAAATGTGTTCAATTATAAAGCTACTGATGTCTTGCCACAGTTTTCTTACATGCATACAATGCCAAAAAAGATGCAACACTGTTTCTGGGTGGTCATTACAAATGGAGCAATTTGAGTTGATGTTTTCCTTAAACTTCTTTATATAGTGGTTGGCAGGATAATATTTATGAATAATTTTAAAGGAAACTTCTTTAATTTTGTTAACAAGTAGGTATGTGTGTGGCAACATCCAACCTTTTTTCAAACAGATATTATCAATAAATCCATTCCAATAAGGCATGACACAACATCCTGCTGAAACAAGGTTCGTATCGCTCTGTTGTTGAATGGACCAAAAGAGAAACAAATCTTTCCTACTGATGAGTCAACAGGGACAATAGAAGGTAGGCTCTGAGGGTCAGGTCTTGACACGTTCCTGAATAACATAGCAACACCTGAGGGAATGGCATCTAAAACAATTGCAAAATCTTTAGGTGTTACAGGGACCTTGTAAAGTGATAAGAAATTAAGGACCACCATGACAAGAAAACCTGCCAATGAAAAGCAGAAAGTTTCACTGGAACTTTGTCAATATTATAATTGCAAAACAACATGAAGTTAAGGCCACCAAAAGTAGAGAAGACATGATGAGGAATACAATTCCAGATAGAAGTGGGTCTTCTTAGGAATTGTATTATCCAATTGATCTTAAAAGTACTATTTAAAGTAGTAAAGTCCAGAAAACTCAGTCCACCATTCTCATAAGTGTTCATTACAGCAGTTTTCCTAATGCAATGGGTACGGTTTCTCCAAAGAAAGTTGAAAAGCATCTGGTCTCTCTCCTTGCTTATTTTACTGTCAAGATATAAAGATAGAGCACCATATGTTAGTCTAGAGATACCTTCGGCCTTGGTTATTAGGACTCTACCTTTTAAAGATAAGTCCCTCATTGATTTAGCTTCTTCTGGGTTTTTTTTAATAAGAGGGTTAAAATTTAGTAAGCCTCTAGACTTCTGATCCTTTGTAATGGTTATGCCTAAATATGTAAGTTCTTATTTTACTGGAATACCATAATATGAAGGTGTCATACAATCTTTGACAGCTATGAGTTCACATTTATTAATGTTAAGATATAGACCAGACCTCTGGGAAAGGATTGTATCACATTGATCGATATGGGAATTTGGTTAGCGTCTTTCAGAAAAAGTGTAGTATCATCAGCCAGCTGGCTTATAATAATTTCTTTACCAGCTATGGAAATACCTTGTACAGGACTATTATTTAAAACATTTGCAAGAAATTGGGTGATTAATAAAAACAGGTACGGAGGGATAGGACAACCTTGCCTAATTCGTCTCTTTAACTAAAATCTAGGTGGGGTGCCATATTTCAATTTGATAGAGCTGTTAGCATTTGCATAGAGTCTTAATAGCCTTACAGAAAAAATCCCCAAAGCCAAGTCTCTCAAGGGAGTGGAAGAGAAACTGATGCTCTACTGTGTCAAATGCTTTATAAAAATCTAAAAATAATATGAAGCTATCCTCAGTTATTAGGTCTGAGTAGTCAAGTATGTCTAATACTAGTCTGACATTGTTAAAAATATGTATGTTCCTCGTGAAGCCAGACATTTCATCAATGATTGCATCCAGGACTTCTTTAATTATTTTTGCAAGTAGTAAGGCTTATAATCGTATAGTCATTATTAAGAAGACAGATTGGACGCCAGTTATCGATGAGCAGCACTTCTTTTTTAGGCTTAGGTATCAGCGTTATTAACCCCTGACTCATTGTAGGAGGGAGAACATTGTTTTTAATACTCTCTATGTTGGCAACATTCGTAACAAACAGCATTCAAAATATGTATGACGTAACATATTATTTTGATACTAGGTGTCCTACCCGTTGCCTGATGCCAATTATTCTAGAAGAGTAGCTCTAGAAATAAGATGGCCCAAAAACTCATTTGTATTCATTGATTAATTCATACATTTATTATTTGGTCAAATCTGCCTTTGAAGTGATCTGCATTTCAAGTGTTTATATTCGTATAGGCACTATCTTTGGCCACGAATAGTACAGGACCCCTATTTCTGTGAGCGGATTTCAAATTTCAAAACAAACCGCGCCTTGTCTTGTCTGTCAAGTTAGTGAAAATATTTGTGAAATAAAACTTCATATAGGTATTTTGAACTGTAACAGCTTACTAGTTTAATTGCATGCACGCTATTTGTTTTTAATTACTCTCAGGATGTATTCCCCTTGAAAAGTTGCAAAAGTTACGCTAACGTTAGCTTCTAGTAGGTGCCAACTATGGATGCGGGTGAAAAGCAGGGTGCGTGCTCCCTTTCCTGTGCAGATGGGAAGGTATCCGATATTCCAAAACCTGCCTCAATCGAAGACTTCGTTGTTTTGAAGCCCATCAGCCGTGGTGCCTTTGGAAAGGTTTACCTTGCACGGAAGAAAAGCAATGCACGCTTATATGCAATCAAGGCAAGTGATCAACATTTTACCACTGCAATGAATCTGCTCGAGAGCATTTAGAATTTGAAGTGGGGTGAACCATCAGTAACCGCTGTTAATGTAAAGGAGTTGGAAAGCATTTAACTTTTTTATATATTTTTTTATTTACCTAACTTACATTGACCTTTGAGGATAATAACACTTTACTGGCTATTCACTTTCCTCCAGGTGGTGAAGAAAGCAGACATGCGCGACAAAAATATGGCAGATCAGATGAAGGCAGAGCGGGACGCATTGGCCCTCAGCAAAAGTCCCTTTGTCGTGCACCTCTTCTACTGTCTCCAATCAGCAACAAAAGTGTATTTGGTATGTGGCCCTAAAAAATACAAATGACAACAGTGAGTGACGCATGTCCCTGACCTGACTTTGGTATATTGCCTCTGTACATGTTTATCCACAGGTGATGGAATACCTTATTGGAGGGGATGTGAAATCACTTCTTCACATCTATGGGTATTTTGATGAGGACATGTCAGTGAAATACATTTCAGAGGTGGCACGTGCTTTAGACTACCTCCATCGCCATGGAATCACCCACAGGTACTTTTATAACTACTCATCTTCAAAATATTTGTTTATTTCACATTTTAGTATAATTGAGTTTTGTATTCTGTTCAATCTTTTAGGGACCTAAAGCCGGACAATATGCTTGTGTCTAATGAAGGCCACATCAAGCTTACAGACTTTGGCCTCTCCAAAGTCAAGCTTGGCAGAGGTATGGGCACTATAGCGTACACTTAATTAACGCATCCATCTCCATCTGCTTGCAGGCTTTTGTTCTGTTTTACATTTTAATTCCTTATCCTCCCAGAATTGAGTCTTGCAGATATCATGACAACCCCATCTTTGGCAATGCCTAAACAAGATTATTTCCGCACCCCTGGTCAAGTCCTGTCTTTGATCAGCTCTCTTGGACTTGTGAGTAAAGTTAATTGTATTTAAATATGTATTCATTTAGAAAACATCAGTAATGATAATATGTGTGATATGATTGGTTTGTGCAGATACAGTACATTGTTTCCTATTGCCAGATTAAATATTTATTCTGTGCTCTCATCTCAAACACAGAACACGCCAGCAGTGGAGGGCAAGCGGGACAGCAGCGGCTCGGCTGTGTTTAGCCCTATGTCATGTGGGAAAATTGAACAGCGGAAAAACTCGCTCAGTTCACCCTTGATGAGACAGAAGGAATACCTGCGTTCCCCTGTCTGCCTTAGCCGGACTTTGGGTATGTCTCTTCAATTCTACCTCAGCAAACCACCCTGTGTTTCAGGTTTTCATCTTTATCTATAGAGGGCAGACTGGTCAGATATGTAGTCAAACCTGTCCTGAGGAGAAAGTGGATTCTGTTCCCTCAAACTGGTTCTAATCAGTCTTTGTTTTGTTTTTTCAGGACCCAACAGCTGTGTGTTCAGCCCATATGCTTTGGCCAAGAGCCTGACTCCCAGACTGCTCAAGTCCAGGAGGAGGTTTGACACCATGAGCACAGGCGGCAGCCAATCATGCAACTTCCCCTCCACCACTGACTCTGAGGGAGGTGTCAGCCCACTATGGGAGCTGGAGCAGGTCAAGCCAGTAGCAAATAAACATTTTGTTTTCAAATATCTGTATTTGTGGGTCATTAGAAGTTATGTATGTTGTATTCCGTTTTGTTATTGTATTCCGTTTCCTTTTCTAGAAGGAGATTGAGAACGTGCCATACCTATATGATAGGAATGCAAGTGGACAAACGGGAGGAAAGGTGACCTCTGATATTAGGATGCTGGGCCAGGGCTCTGCCCTGGCATCGTTGGACAACTTGGAACTACGTGGACAGCTCCACCAAGAACCCAGAACCGGAGAAGTGTCCAGGAAGGCCAAACGGGAACCCCATGTTGGAAAGAGGCTTCAGGGTGGGGCAGAGCAATCTGCCCCACCCAAGAAGCCTGAACTCTCTCAACCAATCAGAGGCAATGTTTCTGGAGCTGAAAGTATCTGTGCCACCAAAGGGAAACCAATGGAAGTCCAGTCTGGGGTAACCTCAGCAGTAAAGAGAGGGTTTGAGGAGGTGGAGAAAAGTCCTGAGCAGTTGGAATCGCTTTCCAAGAAGAGAGACTCGGAGTACCAGAGGTGTTCTGGGGTCCCAGAAGTGGCTTTGAAGTATCGTACTGGTCTGACCGGGGTGTTTGCCAATGTTCATTTGGAGGAGTTTGGATCTAAGGGTCAAGGGACTGCTAAAGGACCGGTTCCCAAACGCTCCAGTCCCATTGCTGTGTCTAAAAACCTCCTGTGTGAGTTGGATGACCTAGCAGAGGGGGTCTTTGTTGAGGGCGGGTCTTTTGGTGAAGACCATGAGCTGAGCAGCAGCCTGAGCATCGACTCTGAGGGGTCGGTTCATGAAATGTCCATCAATGTCAACAGCCCAACCCCAAAGTGGTCGACTCATAGTGCCAAAGAAGGGCATTTGGCATTGTTAGAGCTAGACAACAGCGAAATAATACCCAGTACCGCACAGCCACCCACCTTCGCTAGTATAGGAACAGCACTGCCGGGCAACATGCTCACCCTGCGAGGAGGCGTATCCAAACGCTCCTTCCTTGACAGAGTCCCTGAGCTGGACCCCAGCGTGACCAAGTCACCCTCGTTCCTCAAGCCCAGGAACGTGGTGGCCTTCCGGAGCTACTGCAGCTCCATCAACCGCTCCAACATGTCGTGGAACTCACGCCTCAGCCTGGGCTCAGTGGAGGCCATGGATATGGCTACCTCAGCCTCCTACCACAGTATGCCTGCTGCTGTCACACCAGTCCAGAAGAGACCCAACTCCAACAGCTCCCTCTATCAGGTAGATCTACTGAGTCGAGGCTCAGGTGTGATGGCTACTGGGCTACGTTCAAATGTATGACCTGAGTATAGCTATTTTTTTTTAGGGAACCTACATTACACAACACTGTTTTATCCCAGTTATTTATTAATTTGTTTTCTAATTTTAGACCCCACAGACGATGACAACATCCCACACTCCATTCAGGACCCCCAAGAGTGTCCGACGTGCTCCGGTACCTGTGGAGGGAGTACCAATTTTAGGCACCCCAGACTACCTAGCCCCAGAGCTGCTATTGGGGATACCACATGGTAAGAGATGACACTGGGGAGGGTGCCAGTGGGGGGGATTCAAAATATTTCTGTATGCATGTTGGTATAATTTCTGTCATCTTAACAACTTTACATGAAGGTATAAATAAATGCCTGTTGAGAAAGCAAGTTCAGCAATTTTAACAGGCATTATTTTTTTAGTTTCAGGATATCTTAATTGTGGTAAGTTGATCGTAACCTTGCTAACTGCCAGGGAAATGCATGTGCTTTCAGCTTCCCTGCAATCACTGTCTAGTACCAGAGGAAATGGCTGCCTGATTCAATATTACGTGGATAGGTTGCAAAATGCCGGTTCTGATTCCCCATTGTAATTGCTGCTTCTGGCCCCTTGTATTGGGTTGGTGTGGACCCATGTTGGGGTTAAATTGAGGGAAATTCTAATGGGAAGCCAATTTTAAGGCATGGTGTTGAAGAGTCTAGGGAAAGTCATGTCAGTGGAGGACTAACATTGGTGACTTCCAGTTGGGCCCTATTCTAAAGGCATATTTTCAAGCTGATGAAATCTGTCATGTTTCTAACATTGGTATGTGTTTTGTCCTGGAATATGATGTTTGGTGCCATGGTGTGGATCTAATGTTGGAAAGAATTTGTAAGAAAAAATATTGGTTTGGATTACAATTTGTAAGATAATGTCATTTATTGCAAATTATTATTTAGGACTTAATAATGTTATCAAGCAATACACAATTTCAACATCGTCCACAATCATTAAATTGGTAAGTGTGTGGATCTGACAATTATCTGAAATTTTACATCGAAACATTAAGCCTAATGTTGTCCGATTTGTCTAACTCAGTTCCTGCTTCCACCGCTGTCGAATAGAGGCACGGCCTAACAGGAAAATAGCACAGTAACACTACAGTACTGGTACCTAAGAAAAGTGACTGTTTCCCCCCTCAGACTACATGGTGGACTGGTGGGCCTTGGGTGTGTGTCTGTTTGAGTTCCTCACCGGTGTGCCCCCCTTCAATGACGAAACCCCTCAGCTTGTCTTCCAGAATATTCTCAACAGAGGTAGATATCAGCAGCTGCCGTGGCTGTTTATTGCTTCTGTTATGTTATCAGTGTGACAAAGGCCTTTACGGCAAAGTAAAATCATGCATTTCAAAGTGTTTTATATCACCAAAATGGTTTTTAAATTTTTTTTATCTCAGATATCCCATGGCCTGATGGTGATGAGGAGCTATCCCACAATTCCCGGAATGCCATAGAGCTCTTACTCACCATGGATATGAACAAACGGGCTGGCCTCAAAGGTAAAGTTCTTTGCCCAATTTAAATGCAGTTCAGTGTAACCAAACTGTAATAATACCATTTCATGGATGCCATTCTGATTGATAGTTAAATGTTTTTGCTACAACCATATTTTTTTTGCATCAGAACTGAGGAGCCACGCTCTCTTTGCGGGTTTGGACTGGGATAACCTTCAGAACCAGACAATGCCCTTCATCCCCCAGCCGGAGGACGAAACAGACACATCATACTTTGATGCTAGAAACACTGCCCAGCACCTAGTCATGTCTGGATTCAGTCTGTAGGTTTGTACACCAGCATTGGGGTGAATTCCAGTCTATTCAGGAAGTACACTGAAATTCCAATTCCTTTTAATTTGGTAAAATTTGGAATTGAGTTTACTTTCTGGATTGAAATGGAATTGACCACACCCTGTTGTACCCCGACTGTTCCTCACTATGCTATTCTCTATCCCTCATCCTCTACCATGCATCACTGCAGTGTTTTCCCTACTGTTATGTAGGCTGGGCAGGTCCCCTATTGAGGTTTGTTTTGGAGTTCTAGTTGGTTAAGAAAAAAATAGGATTAATATATTTCTAAATCTTTGTGTGAGTTGAATATTTGTACTGTCTGTCAACTTAACGGCATAACTGTCTTTTTATATCACGTAGCACCATGTTTCACTGCTCTTTTATGCGCCTGCCATTTGTAAAGTGACCACTATGATTGATTTCATCTTCATGCAGGTCACATACACTAACTACATCTGTATGGATACTCTCCACAAAATATTGATTTCTTGTAGGATATTTTTAAACTTTTTTTTTTTACGTTCTTATGAGGGAAAATGTACAAATTAAAATGATGTGTGAAGTGATTGCAATTTATTATTTTTTTCATGATACACGAAGAACCAAAACATTTGCGTGGTCGGATCTTGTGTGTGTTGTGAACCTTCATAAGAGGAATGTGTTTTCAGTCAAACAGATCAAAATGCTTTATTAACTTTTCGTGCCTTGGATGACAGATCACATGCAAACAACCATCTACCCCTAAGGCAGAAAATGTGAGCGCTTTAGATTTAGTAGAAAATGTATTTAACAAATCAATGGCTCTGAAAAGAGCATCAGCTTTACTGCCAATGTAAATCTTATGTAGTACATTTGAATGCAATTAAAATATTGCATTAATCTGGACTGTACAGCTATTTTTAAACAATGTATACTACATGAACTAATTCAATGTTTTTTTTAAAAAATCTAACAGATTTGAAACAGATGCCATACATGACCAAATTTACACATCACAATATACTTTGCTACATTAAAACAAAGATTATTGCTATTAAAAGGACAGTAAAAACATAAAAAGTGATTTTCCTGTGTTTTATATTTCCACACTGAAGTTGGAATAATACTGTGAAAATTATAATGCCCTTTCAGTGTAAGAGCTGTTTGAAAAGACCACCTGAAATTACAGACTGTTTTGGTGGGCTGGGGTTTTGGCCTGCGTGAACGTCACCTGGTGCTAAATTAGTTACTAGACCAATAAGAAAGTTCCAAACCTCTCTGCCAATAACAGCAAATGTTCAGTTTCCCCAGACAGCCCTAGGAAAATTCTTGCTTAAGCAATTTATGCTATTGTTTTCAATTTAAAATGGTTTAAAAAAAATAATCACAGTAAGGTACTTAATTATCCATAATTGACTTTATATTGAGAAAAAACACCGCATTGGCCCTTTAAAGAAAGTGAGAAAGACAAATCTTATGATTGGTTCGAAACCATACAGTTTAGAGCAGTGTTTCCCATGTCCTCGAGTACCTTCAACAGCACACGTTGTTTTGGGTTTTAGCCCCGCACAAACTCACCTGATTCAACTCATTGAGCGCTTGATGATTAGTTGACGAGTTTAAAAAACACTGCCTTAGAGAAGAAAGCACTGTATGTTCGGTTTGAATTTGAAAATCCTCATTATACAGCTTTTCACTGCCGTAAACAAGGTGTGGGATGGATCGGCCTACATTTTTTTTTGTGTCCAATGAGCATTTCTCATCCAGCTGGTTCTCATATTTTTTGAAAGAATTTGGTCCAATGTTGAGATGTTTAACTTGAAAGTGAACATAACTACAATACCCCCGAACCATAGCATAACTTACATTGGCGAGGCACTTTATCATGGGTTGATGAAATTCAGAAAATACACAAGCTATGTGTATAAAAACATTATCAGATATGAAGTAGTTTACAAAATATGAACCATTCACATCCTAGAGAAAACATTTAGAAGTCATGTACAACCTAACTTAATGTACAACAACCTGGTTAACCAAAGACAAAGCCTTAATTTTCATTTCATGTTATTAGAAATAATACATTTTCAGAATTAAATGTACCTTTCAAAGAATACATCATTATCTACCAACAGTTATCACGATATATTAGCAGCATTGCCTAAGAAACTATTATGATATATTGCATTATGTCCATGGCAGGCATTTGCAGGACAAGTTAGATAAGATAGTTCTTATAATGCCCATAAGATGTTCGGCATACTTGCAATAAAATAAACTACTGTGATCTATCAACGAACAATGCCATAATCAAAATACACAAACAACTTTCCCCTCCCAAGTTAAATCCTAGTAATTTCTTGAGAGCAAAATAATTACTAATGTAGTAAAGTAATTGTAGCCTATCATCTCAAAAAAAGCTTGCACGATTACAAGCTGTGGTTCAATACATTCACATTTCTCTTTGATTTCAATTCTAGTGCTAGTGGCTTGCGAGGCTTCCACCACTCACTACTCCGAGTGCAATCTTCATAGCGCAAAAGCTAGAGTTACAGAGGTGTGGGGGAAAGCATAAGGGAGGTGACGGAACAAACCAGACTGCTGAGAATCTTCTCCTCGTCACTTTGTGTATTTGGGCTGGGAGATTTTTCAATTGATTCGTCTGATAGTGGGGACAAGAAAACATTCTTACTAAGTACAAGCCTCTATCAAACAATAGATTATTTTGATAGAGCTACAGTATCCACATATAGAGAGTATCAGAGGCAGAATCATGAATGGATGAATGTAAACAAATGTCTCAATTTACACAAAAAATACAATTGACTTAGTTATTTTTGAATATCCCCATCTGGCTATACAATTACCTTCTCCTACGTTGAAGATATTGGCGGATAAGCCACTGCACCAAAAATGGCCACACAACAGCAAAGGCTACAGTGCTGGGAGACACGTCGAAAGGCCACCAGGATGGTTTCTAGAGGACAGAGGATAAATAAAAAGTGATCAAACTGAAGGTCACAACATCCCTAAAACCAAAGGTACAAAGGGCATCTTTAGTCTATGACGATGTGAGTCCAAATTAAATATTGACAGAGAGTAAAGGCAGCGCACCGTACCTTACTATTCTTTGCCAGGGGTGATGGTGGGTATGGTTGAGCCGATGACCTTGCCTAGAGAACATGTAGAGAGAAGAGAGAAGGTACAAAACAAATGAGTACTTATAACATACCTAAATAGTTACAGTCCATCTTAAAGTCATGATCCAAAATCCTGAAGTATTAAGAATGAATACAAAATATTGAGGTGTTTAGGTACTGCATAACTGCAGGTTTGCTATTAGATACCCTTTCCACAGCCGTCACTATCAACAGGCTATGTAATATACTTCAATTGCTAAATGTGGGTCTCTGACCTGGGATGCAGTGAGGGCCTCCAGTGTGTGCAGTCTCTCCAGGACACGTTGCATGTCTTCCTGCAGTCTGGCCAGCGCCACTACAATCTGCTCATTCAGACTGCCTCCTGGTGTCCCCGCGCCCCCCCACCGCTCCCCGTCCCCCCCGCTACCCTGCAAGGGCTTCTGGGCACCTGGACTGTGCCCTGAAGACCTAGAACCTATAAACACACGCAGACACGGAATAGAGGCGTAAACACTGACATACACTTGTAGGTAAACAGAGAAGTAAGACAGGGCCTAAACACACACACACCTTACCTCGTTCTCTCCTGACCAGGGAGCTATTGGGCCTGCCTGCATTCAGTCTTTGTCTCTGAGAGGCCCCTCCACAAGTCTCCCCATCCTCCGCGCCACACTGGATGCCCGCCACACTGGCCCCTCCACTACTCTCCCCCTTTTCCCCATGCTCCTCATCCAGCTCCAGACAGCGGTCAGTTTGTGCCTCAGAGCCCTGGACCAAAACACACATACATGAGGATTTGGAAATGCTCTGTGTACTTGTCTGTACACTGTGCTTGTGCCCTCTGATTCAGAGGAGTTGGGTTAAATGCGGGAAGACACATTTCGGTTGAATACATTCAGTTGTGTAATTGACTAGGTGTCCCCTTCGCTTCTTACCTCTTCCAGGCCAAACTGGTCCATGGAGTCGCAGTAGACCTCGCTGTCTGAGTCACTGGCCGCGCGATAGGGCCTGAATACATCCACATCGAGATCTATGGAACAAATAGTACCCCGTCCCATACAGGTCAGGTCAGATTCATAGACATATGGGAACCTTCCCTCAGAGAGAAGTTTGTGCTAGCAGGACTGATTAAGAAGCAACACAAATGCAATCATTGCAGAGATCTGTGCTCCATTCGCATCATATTGTGTGTTCCACATTCCAAATACATCCTTTCTCAAGGTGATCACTAATTTGATGTAATGAGTTGGTGAGAGGTGAAAGTAATAGAAACACAACTGACCATAGACCAGCTTTTAGGAGCATAATGTAATGGCAATCCATCAGAGCAGGGAGTCTGTGGCTGTTCCTAGGGAAATGCGGAGTTGCAACAGCTCTGGGAGTAAAGCTGAGCAGCTTATCAGATCACATGGCCAAGGATCCATGCGAACAACCGCCCACTGTGGGCAGGCAGGGTGCTAATCTACAGAGGACTGACAATCCATCTTTAAACCTTTTATGGACATCTGGTTAATGGTGGATCTGGGTTAGGCCTATAAGGCCTGATTCTTGTTGAAACGAGCAATGTTGATATTCTGCATATTATCAATTGTGAATTGTATCCAATTTCAATACTCAGTTCTGTTCTAAAAGAAAACTCAAGGCCTAATATAATAGCTAAGTCTGTATATCTATGGTATACGTTACAACAATATACAAATGTAATCTTCATCATGCAACCGGATTTGTTAGTTACTATCTTTTTCTAAGGTGCCCGAAATACCTATTGATTACCACAGGGAAAGAGCTTCTACCTTTTTGTGTTTACAACAAATAAAAAGTCATGTTAGTGTAAAGCGCAATTTACTATTCATAATCTGGCGGCTATGAACTAGAGACTTACGGCCCAGGGGCATAGGGGACTCAAAGTGTAGACGATGGCAATGTAGGAACAACATTCTAACCAAGGTAGTTAACCCCCAAAAACAACTGCTGATCTGGTGCTGATGACATTGACATTAATGGCAACCCCCCCGCATCTCTCTGATTCAGAGGTTAAACATGGAAGACACATTTCGGTTGAATCCATTCAGTTGTGCAACTGACTAGGTATTTTCCCTTTCCCTCCACCAGGGGGCACGTTTTGGTTTTTGCCCTAGCATTACACAGCTGATTCAAATAATCAGCTCATCATCAATCTTTAGTTATTTGAATGCTGTGTAGTGCTAGGGAAAAAAACAAAACATGCACCCATAGGGGGCCCCAGGACCAAGTTGAGGAAACCCTGCCCTTCACTACAGTATGTCACTGTTGTCCAGGGCTCTCCAACCCTGATCCTGGACAGCTAGCCTCCTGTCAATTTTCCCTTCAACCCCAGTTATAACTAACCTGATTTAGCTTATCAACCAGCTAATTATTAAAATCAGGTGCGCTAGATTATGGTTGGAGCCAAAACCTTCAGGAGGGTAGCTCTTCAAGAACAAGGTTGGAGGGCCCTGCTGTCGTCGATGCAACTTTAACCAGTGGTACCCACCTGCGTGGTGGCCGTTGACTTGGACATGGGGCTCCAAGGGCAGGGTGCTGTTGGTGAGGCCCTCCTCTGAGTCCTCACTGTTCAGGGCAGCCTTGGAGGTATGGGTCCCATTGGGGAGGTGGCCCACTCCATTCCACACATTACCATTGGACAGGGGTACTTTATGTCTCCTGGATGAGCCATTTTTCTTCGGCTGTGGGGCTGAGGCTTTTTTCAATGAAAGAGAAAAAATAAAATACAATTATTATTACAAGATAAACATTTCTGCTTAACGGTTTCCTTTTTTATTTATATACATTTTTTAATGTTCGACAACATATACCTTTTTTCACCTCTTTTATCTCAACCATTTCTAACTTTCTATCCTCCATCTCATCTTCCTCATCAAACTCAAACTCCTCTTCCTCCCCCTGTTCCTTCAGTGCCATGACATTGGGCTTCGGAGGTTCAACATCCTGTCTGGGTTGCCGTGTCTCCAAAGTGCCATTAATTTCCATTGTCCTAATTAGGCTCTTTGTGACACTTTTTGAAGGTGCTGATGTTAGCATGGTTCCAAAACCTGCGGCATAGCAACAACAGTGTTACAACGTTATTAGAACTATATGTTACTATTAGTTTCATTTAGCCAAACTAGAAGATATACTAGGAGATAAGTTCTAATTTAGTCAAACTATAAGATATACTAGGAGACATATGAGGAGATCAATTCTAATTTAGCCAAACTAGGCAATATAAAGCAAAAAATATATCTAAAAAAAATATGAACGAAAATGTATTTATACAAAACTACAACACCAGACATAACTACGGGGCAGGTCATTGTGGTTAAATGATACATGTCCATACACTTGCCTTCAAGTTGCCTAGCAAACCTTGTCAAACGGGCTGAGCACATGATAGAAATGGATATGTTAAAATGGAAGACATTCCAAATGAAATAAATCAAATTCATATGAAATCAAATTAGAAAGGTAGTGACAGTACCTGCGGACAGGTCTGACACCTGATGTATCTGCTTTTTCTCTTCCACCTGTTCGTAGAATGGGCCCAGCACCTTTAGAAGCTGCTCTACCTCATCTGTACAGGGCATGCCCTCAAGGATCTGTTGTTTAAATACCACAAACACATTTAGTGTCCACTGACGTCCAAGCAATCCTGTCTGAATGCAATTCAGACAGATCTTCATCAACAAAGTGACCGACTTCATTGAACTCAGGAAATGTCAATCCAAGAATAGAATTCTATTCGCTTCCTGGATTCATCAACAATGTATTAGAATAGACGCCAACGCTGGTATGCACTTACCAGCTTCATTTCATCAACGTAAGCGGTCATAGCCTCTTCCTTGGGCATATCTCCCAGATCACTCCATGCATCCCTATGTAGACAGAACAAGATGTTTAACATAACACATACATTAAGTGTCTCCTGGAGTACAGTGCATGCAGAAAGTATTCAGACCCCTTCACTTTTTCCACATTTTGTTACATTACAGCCTTATTCTAAAATGGATTACACATTTTTTTGTTCCTCGTCAATCCACACACAATTCCCCATAATGACAAAGTGAAAACAGGTTTAGACATTTTTGCAAAGGTATTGCAGATAAAAACCAGAAATACCTTATTTGCATTATTCAGACCCTTTGCTATGAGACTCGAAATTGAGGTGCATCCTGTTTCCATTGATCATCCTTGAGATGTTTCTACAACTTCATTGGAGTCCACCTGTGGTAAATTCAATTGATTGGACATGATTTGGAAAGGGACACACCTGTCTATTTAAAAAGGTCCAACAGTTGACAGTGCATGTCAGAGGAAAAACCAAGCCATGAGGTCGAAGGAATTGTCCGTAGAGCTCAGCGACAGGATTGTGTCGAGGCACAGATCTGGGGAAGGGTACCAAAACATTTCTGCAGCATTGAAGGTTGCAGTTGCTTCCATCATTCTTAAATAGAATAAGTTTGGAACCACCAAGACTCTTCCTAGAGCTGGCCGCCCGGCCAAAGAATCGGGGGAGAAGGGCCTTGATCAGGAAGGTGACAGAGCTCCTCTGTGGAGATAGAAGAATCTTCCAGAGGGAGAACCATCACTGAAGCACTCCATCAATCAGGCCTTTATGGTAGTATGGCCAGATGGAAGCCACTCCTCAGTAAAAGGCACATGACAGCCAGTTTGGAGTTTGCCAAAAGGCACCTAAAGGACTCTCAGACCATGAGAAACAAGATTCTCTGGTCTGATGAAACCAAGATTGAACTATTTGGCCTGAATGCCAAGCATCACGTCAGGAAGAAACATGGCACCATCCCTACAGTGAAGCATTGTGGTTACAGCATAATGCTGTGGGGATGTTTTTCAGCGGCAAGGACTGTGAGACTAGTCAGAATCAAGGGATAGATGAACAGAGCAAAGTACAGAGAGATCCTTGATGAAAACCTGCTTCAGAGTGCTCAGGACCTCAGACTGGGGCAAAGGCTCACCTTCCAACAGGGCAACGACCCTAAGCATACAGCCAAGACAACGCTGGAGTGGCTTCTGGGACAAGTCTCTGAATCTCCTTGAGTGGCCCAGCCAGAGTCCAGACTTGAACCCGATCTAATATCTCTGGAAATAGCTGAAAATAGCTGTGCAGAAACGCTCCCCATCCAACTTGACAGAGCTTGAGAAGATCTGCAGAGAACTCCCCAAATACAGGTGCCAAGCTTGTAGCGTCATACCCAAGAATACTCAAGACTGTAATCACCGGCAAAGGTGCTTCAACAAAGTACTGAGTAAGGGTCTGAATGCTTATGTAAATGTAATATCTGTTTTCTATTTGAATACATTTGCTAAAATTTCTAAAACCCTGTTTTCGCTTTGTCATTATGGGGTATTGTGAGCAGGTTGAGGATATTTTTTTATTTATTCAATTTTAGAATTAGTCTATAACATAACAAAATGTTGGGAAGGGGTCAGAATAAGTCTATAACGTAACAAAATGTTGGGAAGGGGTCTGAATACTTTCCGAATGCATATTGCCTTGGGAAAAAATGTGATACAGGTTATCAGGGACAGAAAAACTGCAATACCCAAGGATCTTGTGTATTATAATAAACTTTCTTTCCATTCTTGAACTCTCATATACATAATGGACACTGAAATAGGAGCCATGGGCAGCATGTCAAGCCATTATAGTTCTGGGAGGTATACTATGAAAGGAAGCTAGATTTTCTCAGGGTTTTCTAAAGCTAGCCAGCTTCAGCGTCACATTCCATCTTTATCCGTACAATGACGGTGGATAATGCTCGTCCGCCTGCCGCTAACTCTAGCAGGCTTGTAACCGCACATGCATGTCGCACGTGGCTCGTCAAACTCTTCATTGAGACACTGCTGAACCATCAATCCACGGGCGAGTCAGTGCCACATTTTAATTTGTGTTGAATCAGAATGAAAGAAAAGTTATTTTGCCAATCCAGCAGACCATGGTGGGAAACAGGCTTTTTGAAATGACGTCCTTATTTTATTACTTATCGTCATGCCGTCTTTGGTGTGCACGAGCACCTTCCTCCCCCACTCCTATCAACAAATAATTGAAATAAGTCACAAGTTTTACTGTGCATTACATTTCAAATGCATTCTATCATTACTAAATGTGATAGCCATTCTAACATATTATACAAAAAAACAAACATTTGATAAATAAAACGTTTAAAATCAGTCATTTTATTCAAAAGAAGGGGATGATGACGCAATCTTTGCAAAAGGGATGTAATCTGATTCCATTGGTCCTCACCTCGCGGCTCAGACACGTCATTCCGAATTAATGGAGTTAGCCCTGATTTAGCCTGCCCCGGAGCAGGTTACCACTGAAGGATTCATTGCCATTGAAATGTATCTGGCTTAAAAGGGAGCCACTTTTGTGGCACCGGTTATCCCGAGTTGTACTCAAAGTTTACCAAAGTTACCTCCTCAAACCTGATTCCTAATGCCATAATCATGACATTTGTTATCAGCAGAGTATCCACTTGGTCAATGACCCAGATGCACATTGAGCTAAGCAGCAGCTGGCCTGCCAACTCTACAAGTTAGGGCCGGTAAAGCACTAATAGTCTAATAGTTAACCGATTTATAAATAGCTTCAGTGTCAATCCTAAAAGAGAATTTGCTTAGTGTAGCCATCTTCTTTAACAATCTACATTGTACACAAGTAAGCACTGTCAACACACGCCAAGTGGGTAGAAGGTGACCTGACATATGATCGCTCTCCAGCACAACAGGGCCCGAGATAAATCAGACAAAATGTGGCAATAGGAAAGTTAGCTGCAAGGACTACAATACAGAGAATAAAAATAGGACCCCAGTGAAGAATCTCTGTTCCAAGACCTTATTTGACTCCTACACATAGCTGGGGGAAGTGTGGGTGCGGAGGGTGCTGCAGCAACACATGAAAAAATCTGAATTATTTTTTATTTTTTTCATGGGGGGAAAAGCATAAAAATGTATGCACTCACTACTGTAAGTTGTTCTGGATAAGAGTGCCTTGCATTTCACTACACCCGCAATAAAAAAATATGCTAAACACGTGTATGTGACAAATAGCATTTGAGTTGAAAAGGAATGAATAGACATTTTCAGTTGTCACATAAGTTGCATTTGCAAAGCATTTAAAAAAACTGGAAAACATAAAGCAACTTTTTTTAAATATTCCACAAGTATTACCAGATTATTATAATTATCCCCCCCCCCCCCCCCATCATCGCAGCACCCCCACCGTCAAACTACTTCCTGCGGTTATGCTCCTACGGTGAACTTTGCATTACCATTTCACTTTTCCCACCGGATCCCAAAAGCCAGGTCTGGGTATGTTGCAGGGTCCAAGTGTGGCTTGTTTGTAGTAACTGTAAAACTTGAGCATCATGTCATTAGAGGGCTGAAAGGAACCTGGAATGGATACACAAAATACATCTTACATTTGACAGGCTTTTGGAAAAAAACTCTGTTGGGGTTCACACACGTTGCATTTAAACTGTCATTTCGTTGTATTTTATTAGGATCTCCATTAGCTTTGGCAAAAGCAGCTAATGTTCCTGGGGACCACACAAAACATGAAACATGACATAATATAGAACATTAATAGACAAGAACAGCTCAAGGACAGAACTACATACATTTTTAAAAAGGCACACGTAGCCTACATATCAATACATACTGTACACACAAACTATCTAGGTAAAATAGGGGAGAGGCGTTGTGCTGTGAGGTGTTGCTTTTTCTGTTTTTTGAAACCAGGTTTGCTGTTAATTTGAGCAATAAGAGATGGAACGGAGTTCCATTCAATAATTTCTCTAAAATACTGCACGCTTTCTTAAATTTGTTCTGGATTTGGGGAATGTGAAAAGACTCCTGGTGGCATGTCTTGCGGGGTAAGTGTGTGTGCAAACAATTTGGGATTTTCAACACATTAATGTTTCTGTAAAAGAAGAAGTGATGCAGTCAGTCTCTCCTCAACTCTTAGCCATGAGAGACAGGCATGCATAATATATGTACAGTGCCTTGCGAAAGTATTCGGCCCCCTTGAACTTTGCGACCTTTTGCCACATTTCAGGCTTCAAACATAAAGATATAAAACTGTATTTTTTTTGTGAAGAATCAACAACAAGTGGGACAATCATGAAGTGGAACGACATTTATTGGATATTTCAAACTTTTTTAACAAATCAAAAACTGAAAAATTGGGCGTGCAAAATTATTCAGCCCCTTTACTTTCAGTGCAGCAAACTCTCTCCAGAAGTTCAGTGAGGATCTCTGAATGATCCAATGTTGACCTAAATGACTAATGATGATAAATACAATCCACCTGTGTGTAATCAAGTCTCCGTATAAATGCACCTGCACTGTGATAGTCTCAGAGGTCCGTTAAAAGCGCAGAGAGCATCATGAAGAACAAGGAACACACCAGGCAGGTCCGAGATACTGTTGTGAAGAAGTTTAAAGCATGATTTGGATACAAAAAGATTTCCCAAGCTTTAAACATCCCAAGGAGCACTGTGCAAGCGATAATATTGAAATGGAAGGAGTATCAGACCACTGCAAATCTACCAAGACCTGGCCGTCCCTCTAAACTTTCAGCTCATACAAGGAGAAGACTGATCAGAGATGCAGCCAAGAGGCCCATGATCACTCTGGATGAACTGCAGAGATCTACAGCTGAGGTGGGAGACTCTGTCCATAGGACAACAATCAGTCATATATTGCACAAATCTGGCCTTTATGGAAGAGTGGCAAGAAGAAAGCCATTTCTTAAAGATATCCATAAAAAGTGTCGTTTAAAGTTTGCCACAAGCCACCTGGGAGACACACCAAACATGTGGAAGAAGGTGCTCTGGTCAGATGAAACCAAAATTGAACTTTTTGGCAACAATGCAAAACGTTATGTTTGGTGTAAAAGCAACACAGCTGAACACACCATCCCCACTGTCAAACATGGTGGTGGCAGCATCATGGTTTGGGCCTGCTTTTCTTCAGCAGGGACAGGGAAGATGGTTCAAATTGATGGGAAGATGGATGGAGCCAAATACAGGACCATTCTGGCAGAAAACCTGATGGAGTCTGCAAAAGACCTGAGACTGGGACAGAGATTTGTCTTCCAACAAGACAATGATCCAAAACATAAAGCAAAATCTACAATGGAATGGTTCAAAAATAAACATATCCAGGTGTTAGAATGGCCAAGTCAAAGTCCAGACCTGAATCCAATCGAGAATCTGTGGAAAGAACTGAAAACTGCTGTTCACAAATGCTCTCCATCCAACCTCACTGAGCTCGAGCTGTTTTGCAAGGAGGAATGGGAAAAAATGTCAGTCTCTCGATGTGCAAAACTGATAGAGACATACCCCAAGCGACTTACAGCTGTAATCGCAGCAAAAGGTGGCGCTACAAAGTATTAACTTAAGGGGGCTGAATAATTTTGCACGCCCAATTTTTCAGTTTTTGATCTGTTAAAAAAGTTTGAAATATCCAATAAATGTCGTTCCACTTCATGATTGTGTCCCACTTGTTGTTGATTCTTCACAAAAAAAATACAGTTTTATATCTTTATGTTTGAAGCCTGAAATGTGGCAAAAGGTCGCAAAGTTCAAGGGGGCCGAATACTTTCGCAAGGCACTGTATATGAATATATATTCAGGTCTGGGGAACGGGCGGGCCAGTCCATAGCATCGATGCCTTCCTCTTGCAGGAACTGCTGACACACTCCAGCCACATGAGGTCTAGCATTGTCTTGTATTAGGAGGAACCCAGGGCCAACCGCACCAGCATATGGTCTCACAAGGGGTGTGAGGATCTCATCTCGGTACCTAATGGCAGTCAGGCTCCCTCGCGAGCACATGGAGGGGCTGTGCGGCCCCCCAAAGAAATGTCACCCCACAAACCGGTCATGCTGGAGGATGTTGCAGGCAGCAGAACGTTCTCCACGGTGTCTCCAGACTCTGTCACGTCTGTCACGTGCTCAGTGTGAACCTGCTTTCATCTGTGAAGAGCACAGGGCGCCAGTGGCAAATTTGCCAATCTTGGTGTTCTCTGGCAAATGCCAAACGTCCTGCACGGTGTTGGGCTGTAAGCACAACCCCCACCTGTGGACGTCGGGCCCTCATACCACCCTCATGGAGTCCGTTTCTGACCATTTGAGCAGACACATGCACATTTGTGGCCTGCAGGAGGTCATTTTGCAGGGCTCTGGCAGTGCTCCTCCTTGCACAAAGGCGGAGGTAGCGGTCCTGCTGCTGGGTTGTTGCCCTCCTACGGCCTCCTCCACATCTCCTGATGTACTGGCCTGTCTCCTGGTAGCGCCTCTATGCTCTGGACACTACACTGACAGACACAGCAAACCTTCTTGCCACATTGATGTGCCATCCTGGATGAGCTGCACTACCTGAGCCACTTGTGTGGGTTGTAGACTCCGTCTCATGCTACCACTAGAGTGAAAGCACCGCCAGCATTCAAAATTGACCAAAACATCAGCCAGGAAGCATAGGAACTTAGAAGTGGTCTGTGGTCCCCACCTGCAGAACCACTCCTTTATTGGGGGTGTCTTGCTAAATGCCTATAATTTCCACCTGTTGTCTATTCCATTTGCACAACAGCATGTGACATTTATTGTCAATCAGTGTTGCTTCCTAAGTGGACAGTTTGATTTCACAGAAGTGTGATTGACTTGGAGTTACATTGTGTTGTTTAAGTGTTCCCTTTATTTTTTTGAGCAGTATATATATATATATATATATATATATATATATATATATATATATATATATATATATAATGTATGCCAGTCTCTCATGGCTAAGAGTTGAGGAGAGACTGACTGCATCACTTCTTCTTTATATATATTAGCCCTCTGATTACAATGAAGAGCAAGACGTGCCGCTCTGTTCTGGGCCAGCTTAACTAGCTCTTCCTTGCAGCACTCAACCATACAACTGGACAATAATCAAGATAAGACAAAACTATAGCTTGAAGAACTTGCTTTTTGGAGTGTGGAGTCGAAAAAGCAGAGCATCTCTTTATTACGGACAGACCTCTCCCCATCTTTACAATCATTGAATCTACGTTTGACCGTGACAGTTTACAATCTTAGGTAACACCAAGCAATTTAGTCTCCTCAACTTGTTCAACATCCACAGCATTTATTACCAGATTCAGCTGAGGTCTAGAACGTAGGGAATTATTTGTACCAAATACAATGCTCTTAGTTTTAGAGATGTTCAGGACCAATTTATTACTGGCCACCCATTCCAAAACAAACTGCAACTCTTGGTTAAGGGATTCAGTTACTTCATTAGCTGTGGTTGCTGATGTGTATATGGTTGAACCATCAGCATACATGGACACACATGGTTCATTTAATGCCTTTGGCAGGTCATTGGTAAAAATAGAAAAGAGTAGAGGGTCTAGAGAGCTGCCCTACGGTACACCACAATTTACATGTTTGATATTATAGAAGCTTCCATTAAAGAAAACCCTTTGAGTTATATTAGATATATTGCCATATCGTGGATTCAGAGCAGAGGTTGAAAAGCCATAACACACCTGTTAAATGTTGGGCACACCGACTCATTCAAGAGTTTTCTTTATTTTTACAATGTAGAATAATAGTGAAGAGATCAAAACTATGAAATAACATATATGGAATCATGTAGTAACCAAAAAAATTGTTAAACAAATCAAAATGTTTTATATTTTATGTTCTTCAAATAGCCACCCTTTGCCTTGATAACAGCTTTCCACATTCTTGGCATTCTCTCAACCAGCTTCACCTGGAATGCTTGAAGGAGTTACCACATATGCTGAGTACTTTTTGGCTGCTTTTCATTCACTCTGCGGTCCAACTCATCCCAAACCATCTCAATTGGGTTGAGGTCAGGTGATTATGGAGGCCAGGTCATCTGATGCAGCACTCCATCACTCTCCTTCTTGGTCAAATAGCCCTTACATAGCCTGGAGGTGTGTTGGGTGATTGTCCTGTTGAAAAACAAATGATAGTCCCACTAAGCGCAAACAAGATGGGATGGCGTATCACGTAATGCTGTGGTAGCCATGCTGGTTAAGTGTGACTTGAATTCTAAATAAATTACTGACAGTCCAACAGCAAAGCACCATCACACCTCCTCCTCCATGCTTCACAGTGGAAACTACACATGTGGAGATCTTCCGTTCACTTACTCTGCGTCTAACAAAGACACAGCGGTTGGAAGCAAAAATCTCAAATTTGGACTCATCAGACCAAAGGACAGATTTTCACCAGTCTAATGTCTCATTGCTCGTGTTTCTTGTCCCAAGCAAGTCTCTTCTTCTTATTGGTGTCTTTCAGATGTGGTTTCTTTGCAGTAATACAACCATGAAGGCCTGATTTACACAGTCTCCTCTGAATAGTTGATGTTGAGATGTGTCTGTTACTTGAACTATGTGAAGCATTTTTTGAGTTGCAATTTCTGAGGCTGGTAACTAGTGAACTTATCCTCTGCAGCAGAGGTAACTCTGGGTCTTCTTCTGAGAGCCAGTTTCATCATAGCGCTTGATGGTTTTTGCGACTGCACTTGAAGAAACTTTCAAAGGTCTAGAATTTTTTTGGATTGACTGACCTTCATGTCTTAAAGTAATGATGGACTGTCGTTTCTCTTTGCTTATTTGATCTGTTCTTGCAATTATATAGACTTGGTATTTTACCAAATAGGGCTATCTTCTGTATACCTTGTCACAGCACAACTGATTGGTTCAAACGCATTAAGAAGGAAAGAAATTCCACAAATGAACTTTTAACAAGGCACAACTGTTAATTTAAATTCATTCCAGGGGACTACCGCATGAAGCTGGTTGAGAGAATGCCAAGAGTGTGCAAAACTATCATCAATGGCTACATTTAAAAATATATTTGGATTTTTTAACACTTTTTTGTTACTACATGATTCCATGTGTTGTTTCATAGTTGATGTCTTCACTATGATTCTACAATGTAAAAAATATATAGAAAATAAACATGCAATGAGTAGGTGTGTCCAAACTTTTGACTGGTACTGTACATTCTCAACAACAGGTTATGATCAATAATATCAAAGTCTGCACTGAAATCTAACAGTACAACTCCCATAATCTTCTTATGATTCATTTATTTCAACCAATCATCAGTCAAGTGTCAGTGCAGTACATAATAAGTGCCCTTCTCTATAAGCATGCTGAAAGTCTGTTTTCTGAGAAATTTGGTCAAACACAATTTTTCCCAACAGTTTGCTAAGAGCTGGCAGCAAGCTGATAGGTCTGCTGTTAGAAACATTAAAGGCCGCTTTACCACTCCTGGGTAGCGGAATGACTTCCCTTCAGGCCTGAGCAAAGACTTTCCTCCAGGCTCAGATTAAAGATAGGATAGGAGTGGCTATAGAGTCAACTACCATCCTCAGAAGCTTTCCATCTAAATTGTCAATGCCAGGAGGTTTGTCATTATAAAAAATCCACTTCTCCCACACTACCTTTACAAAATTCAAACTTGCAATGCTTTTCTTTCATCATTTGTTTTTTATGAATGTTTTTTTATGCATTGTAATGTAACTCAGGCTATAGAAAAGGCAAATAGACCTATTCCAAGACAGTTTTGTTGTACAGTGCATGCGGAATGTATTCAGACCCATTGACACATTTTTTACATTTTATTATCCTCAGTCTACACACAATACCCCATAATGACAAAGCGAAAATAATATGTTTTCAGAAATGTTTGTTAATTTATAAAATAACTAAAACGGAAATACCTTATTTACCTAAGTATTCAGATCCTTTGCTATGAGACTCGAAATTGAGCTCAGGTGCATCCCGTTTCCATTGATCATCCTTGAGATGTTTCTACAACTTGAGTGAAGTCCACCTGTGTTAGTTCAATTGATTGGACATGATTTGGTTAGGCACACATCTGTCTATGTAAGGTCCCACAGTGCATGTCAGAGCAAAAACCAAGCCACGAGGTCGAAGGAACTGTCCATAGAGCTCCATAGAGATCTGGGAAAGGGTACCAACAAATGTCTGCGGCACTGAAGTTCCACAAGAACCCAGTGGCTTCCATCATTCTTTTTTAAAATTTTGTTTATATTACCCCTTTTTTCTCCCCAATTTCATGGTATCCAATTGTTGTAGTAGCTACTATCTTGTCTCATTGCTACAACTCCCGTACGGGCTCGGGAGAGACGAAGGCTGAATGTCATGCGTCCTCCGATACACAACCCAACCAGCCGTACTGCTTCTTAACACAGCGCACATCCAACACGGAAGCCAGCCGTGCCAATGTGTCCGAGGCTACACCGTGCACCTGGCAACCTTGGCTAGCGCGCACTGCGCCCGGCCCGCCACAGGAGTCGCTGGTGCGCGATGAGACAAGGAGATCCCTACCGACCAATCCCTCCCTAACCCGGACGACGCTAGGCCAATTGTGCGTCGCCCCACGGACCTCCCGGTCACGGCCGGTTACGACAGAGCCTGGGCGCGAACCCAGGGACTCTGATGGCACAGCTGGTGCTGCAGTACAGCGCCCTTAACCACTGCGCCACCCGGGAGGCCGCTTCCATCATTCTTAAATGGAAGATGTTTGGAACACCCAAGACTCTTCCTAGAGCTGGCTGTCCGGCCAAACTGAGCAATCGGGGGAGAAGGGTCTTGATCAGGGAGGTGCCCAAAATCCCGATGATCACTCTGACAGAGCTCCTGAGTTCCTCTGTGATGGGAGAACCTTCCAAAAGGACAACCATCTCTGCAGCACTCCACCAATCAGTCCTTTATGGTAGATGTGCCAGATGGAAGCCACTCCTCAGTAAAAGGTACATGACAGCCGGTTTGGAGTTTGCCAAAAGGCACCTAAAGGACTCTCAGACCATGAGAAAAAAGATTCTCTGGTCTGATGAAACCAATATTTAATTTTTTGTCCTGAATGCCTAGCGTCACGTCTGGAGGAAACCAGGCACCGCTCATCATCCGGCCAATACCATCCCTAAGGTGAAGCATGGTAGTGGCAGCATCAAGCTGTGGAGATGTTTTTCAGCGGCAGGGACTGGGATACTAGTCAGGATTAGGGCTGGGCGGTATACCGCATTTTATGATATACCAGCATTGATGCAGGGACCGGTTTGTGTTTTTTACTTAACCTTCTATACCGGTATTTGAATGTTTGGTTTGTTAAATGTGATACGTCATGTGTAATGTCAATTTTTATAGTGTATTTAGTTACTTGAGTCATCTCTCTCTGCTCTTTCTCTCCGTGCACACAGACCTAGCCACACCCCGTCACTCAAGGAGCGCATTTGATGTTCCTCAACCACAAGTTCAGTCTGCATGGTCAATGCAGCACATGCAGCAATGTTGATGACAACAATGCTGTTTTCACTTTGCTTCTTAATATAAATCCACTAGCGTTATATAATGACACTATTAGTTTGTTTCTTACATCAGCAAACAGCTAGTTTGTCTAATTGTTAGCCGCTAATGCTAATAGCTAGCAAGCTAATACATGTACTGATTAAGAGCAAACGTAGCTAGCTAATACAGCCTGAGAATACCAGTGAGGGTGTAGACCGAAATCAGCATGTTGTTTGTGCAACATCAAAGAGGAATATGCAAAGCAAGAATATGTTAGCTACATAAAGTAGCTAAGAGAAAACATGCCATGTAGCCAAAGCTTTTAGGGTCCCCTAGGAAACACTTAAGTTCCTACCCTGTCACAATAACTCCTCCCTGGCATTTTAATTTGTTGTCATCTCAAACAACACTGTATTCAAAGTGCCCACTACTATATTCTAACTATAGAATTAGAAGTCATTATATTTCCATGATTCCAAAAGTTTTGCTCTAATTCGCAAGTCAAATCGCAATTGCAACATTCGGTTAAAAATAAGTCCTAGATTATTTGCCCATATCGTGCAGCCCTACGTGGCAGCATGGACATGATTTCAATTGAGCAGTGGTGTAAAGTACTTAAGTAGTACTTGAAAGTATTTTTTACTTAAGTTAAAATACTTGAAAGTACTACTTAAGTCTTTTTTTTTGGTATCTGTACTTTACTATTAATATTTTTGACAACTTTTACTTCACTACATTCCTAAAGAAAATACTGTACTTTTACTCCATACATTTTCCCTGACACCTAAAAGTACTCGTTATATTTTGAATGCTTAGCAGGACAGGAAAATGGTCCAATTCACGCACTTGTCACGATAACATCCCTGGTCATCTACTGCCTCTGATCTGGTGGACTCACTAAACACAAATGCTTTATTAGTAAATTGTGTCTGAATGTTGGAGTGTGCCCCTGGCTATCTGTAAATAAAAAATAAAATGGTGCCATCTGGTTTGCTTAACATAAGGAATTTGAAATGATTTATACTTTTACTTTTGATACTTAAGTATGTTTAAAAAAATACTTTTAGACTTTTACTCAAGTAGTATTTTACTTGGCGACTTTCACTTTTACTTGAGTAATTTTCTATTAACATAACTTTACTTTTACTCAAGTATGACATTTGGGTACTTTTTCCACCACTGCAATTGAGTGTATGAAATGTATGTATGTGTTGCCACCCTAGGATCACTCACTACTCATGAAGCAAATGTAGCACTTTTATTATTAAAAAACTAAAAATACTGTCAAATACCATCCAATGTAAAAAATATACTGTGATATAATATTTAAATATTTTGGCAATATCGTCCAGCCCTAGTCAGGGTCGAGGGAAAGATGGAGCAAAGTACGGAGAGATCCTTGATAAAAACCTGCTCAGGACCTCAGACTGGGGTGAAGGTTCACCTTCCAACAGGACAACGAACCTAAGCACACAGCCAAGACAATGCAGGAGTGGCTTCGGGACAAGTCTCTGAATGTCCTTGTGAGGCCCAGCCAAAGTCCGGACTTGAACCCGATCGGAACATCTCGAGAGACCTGAAAATAGCTGTGCAGCGACGCTCCCCATCCAACCTGACACAGCTTCAGAGGATCTGCATAGAATAATGGGAGAAACTCCCCAAATACAGTTGTGCTAAGCTTGAACTGTCATATCCAAGAAGACTCGAGGCTGTAATTGCTGCCAAAGGTGCTACAACAAAGTACAGAGTAAAGGGTCTGAATACTTATGTAAAATGTGATATTTACGCTGTTTATCTCTTATAAATTTGGAAAAATGTCTAAACCTGTTTTTTCTTTGTTATTATGGGGTATTGTGTGTAAATTGATGAGGGGACGATTATTTAATCAATTTTAGAATAATGCTGTAATGTAACAAATTGGCTAAGAAGTCAAGGGATCTGAATACTTTCCGAATGCACTGTATGTAGGCTAACTTAATTGCCTTTGCTACAATGTGGGATATATCCTTGCCCGTAGTTAAAGCTCTTACCGTCTGGAGGCAAGCTTTGTATCACTTTGACAGCGGCGTCAAACCTCAGCTCGTACAAAGGTCTGCCATCCTCCATCTCCATCATGAACCGAAGTGTGAATTACGATAGCGAACTCTTCAAACCTAGAGATAATCATAATTGAAATTCTACTAACAAAATAGTTGACTTGGTTGCAGAAATATTTGTGGCTTCAGCTAGGTCATACGCCCATAATAACATTGTTCAAATAGCCATTGCAAACCGTTCACAATAACATGCAAGTTTTTCAAATATAGAAGTATATATACAGCTGACTATTTGAATACAACCCCACAACAGTAGCCTAAGCTAAACCAAAGCCACCAGGAGGTTATGTCGTCTCTGAAATTTAGAGCGCTCAATGCAAGAAACAACACCAACGGTTTAAAAACATCCTTGTAAGTTTTATCTTTCTAACTAACACAAAAAAACGTTGTATTGTACTTGGTAAATAAGATAAGTACGTTAGTCACTCACCATTTAATTATCTACCTGTTTGAGACTTGCTTGGCGACCTCTTTTTATTCTTACCAACAGAAGCCATGCACAATACAGTAATGACAGGCACTGTATGCTAAGGGAGTTGTAGTTTTCTACTGCTAAAATGGAGAGAAATATCGGAGATGGTGGATAAATAAAGATAGTTCACTCAGGCCGTTGACCATTGAAAATGGTCAGTTCCTGTTTACTTAAGGGGGTGGCGTTCCCATAGACACCAATGTCATATCAGCTGGGTCTGGTCTACTTAACCTAACTTAGCAAGCGTAAAGGAAACAGAAAAAAAATGTGTAAGTGGAACATCTCGCTTACTCTTCCGTCTCTGATAAATATGTTATTTAGTATACACCAGAATCCCTACAACATCCACAATGCACCACACACAGTGGGTGCTTACTGGATATGTAGTTCTAAATGCAGTCAATGGCTGAGTGTGTAATTGACCTCAAAACATGTTCCATCAAATAACTGTATGGTAAAGGGATGAAGCCACCACAATACTATGTGTTGTTGGCCACAATAAGAAATGTTACGCGAGCATGCAGCCCGGGCATAAAAGCATTTCGCGTTGATATGTTGTATCAAATTTGACGACTGTTGCCATTCGGAAACCCAGAAAATGATACATTGTAACACTACGTATCCCAGCATTCTACACTGTGATCCATGTTGGTTGTTTTTTTGCGGGTGGCTGATAGGTTGCGCCGGTGTGAAAGCGAGGCCAAGAATCCCACTATACCAGGCGAAGGAGTTTCTTCTTTTTTTCTCCGAAGCAGAGCTGGTGGTTTCAATCAAAGGGAAGGCGAGGAAGCTATGCGGGGCGATGTAAGATGGCAGAGCTGCAAATGTTGTTAGAGGAAGAAATTCCAGCCGGTAAAAGAGCTCTTATAGAGAGTTACCAGAATCTCACGCGGGTAGCAGACTACTGTGAAAACAATTATGTTCAGGTAAGCAAAATTAGTAATTTTACTCAACATTGTTATCTCGGAATTCTTTGTTGTTGAACGGTTGGGAAACTGGGGACAGGAAATGTGGATAAAGAAATGGAAAGGATCACAATTAACACATAAAGGAGTAACGTTAGATATTCATAGAGAATACACGTCTTTTGGGAGTCTTTGGCCATTCCAGTGTGTAGTATCACCGCACTGGACATGTTGGATACAGTGTTGGCCATTCAATGCGTTGTTGGTCCTTTGATCATATTTAGTTCGTTTACACAGAGGGTGTGTCTAGTATTAACTTCGGCTGTTATCTTCGCTTAATGAAATAAATAATGGTGCAAACTAAACCGCTGTAAAAAGATCTGAAACGTGTTGTGCACTCCACACGTAACTGTTAAAACGCAACAATTTCATCTGATCGTTACATTGTTTCAAAGTTACAGAAGCAGTTGCGCTTGCGGAGACACTGGCCTTATTTACTGTCCCTCACAGACACCGTGGGATAGTTTGACATTTTGATTTCTATCCACTAATTTTATTTGTATTTTCTGTGATTTATACATTTGCAATACGTGGACTATGATATTGTAAGCAATTGCAAACGTATAAATGTCAAGGCATTTATAAGAATCTTCTTAGAGTTTGCAATTAGCCTGCCCATACCATAGATAATGTACAAAAAATAACATGAGGCATTATTTATTAAGAGCAACAGAGCCAATCACTGCATAGTATTTTTTTTAACAATACTAATTCTCTCTGGGGAATATCAGACTTTCAACGCCTGTTTTTCTATAAGTGAATGCTTCTGCAATTTGCCACATATGATTGTGTTACCCTTTTTAACTAAGTTTCACAGATGTTGACTGTTGAGTTTGGTCATGTTTTAACACATTTCTGTACTGCGTTCTGAAACGGTTCAATTATTTTACTGGATTATTTTATATGTTACCTCATGCTGCCAAGGGTCTATTGCCCTGCTGCATTATAATTACTTAAATTGTGGGCTAGCAGCTGAAGTTACTGATGGATATGGCTTTGGACATAGCTTTTTAAACTGTTTTACATCCCTGAAACGAATGTCAAAACTGATTTAAAAAAAAAAAATATTGATATTAAGACTGAGGTCTTTCCTACAGAAATCCAAGAGCATGAGCTCATTAAATCTCAGGGAATTCTAAAGATGAATGTTTGACAAATCATACGTTTCATCCTATGCTGTGAATATACGGCACAAGTGCTCTCTAGACGTACATGTTGATATGGTGATTCCACACTGTGGCTCTGTTATAGCATTGAGTTAACCTGAATAAGTTGTTGCATAAGAAGGCTTTTGATGAGCTATCTTGGTCCCCCTCAGGGTAAAGAGGCTATAGCTTACGGCTGAGATCTACTTCTCAAGTTTAGCTACTCTTCCTGGGGTCCACATAAAACGTGCAAATGCATGACAAAGTACTGAACAGTAATAGACAAAAACACAAGATATATTTATTCAATTCAAAATAAACTAAAATAAGAGTTGTATGTTGGAAAGACACCAAGAGACAACAAGAATACTATTTACAAACATCATATATTCTTATATACAGAACAGTTCAATTAGATCTTAATATGACCAAGTAGCTTCTGGTGGCAGAGCATTCCACGACGACATGGCTCTATACATAACTGAGCGATGCATTAAGTCTGTTTTTGGTTTGGGTACCGTGAAGAAACCCATAGTGACGTGTCGGTGGTGTATGTCTGTTTTTGAAGTGTATGCAAATAGATTATACGGGTGGTTAGGCATTTTCAACGTAACATTTTCTCTTAAAAACACTAGAAGTAGTCCATTTCTCCTCAACCATGAATGACTATCATGCATGTTGCTGCTGTTAGTTCTGTGTGTGCAGTTAAGGGCAATGTGTGCTGCTTCGTTCTGAGCCAGCTGAAGCTTTGCCGGGTCTTTTGGTGCTGCACCTGGCCATTTTGCCGGACAGTAATCAAGATAAGAAAAGATCAGAGTCTGAACAGCTAATGCAGTTGATGTTTGTGTCAAAAATGCAGAGTATCTTTTTTTATAACAGGCATAACTCTCCCCATCTTCACACCTTTGTCAATATGACTTGACCGTGATCACTGGCCATCCAATGTTACTCCTAGGAGTTCAGCTTCTTTGACTTGTTCAACAGTCACACCCTTTATGTGCAACTCTTAAGAGAATGCTTTGCACCAAATACAATGCTTTTGGATGTATTTAAGACCAGTTTATCGTTAATGACCTATTCTGGCACTGACTGTAACTCCTTGCTAAGAGTCTGTGAGCTCACGTTCAGTAGGGGCTCATCCTCAGCATACATAGTCATTTTAGCTTCTTGTAAGACAAGTGGCAAATTATTTGTAAAAAAAAAAAAGAAAGAAAGAAGAGTAACAGCCGGAGGCAACTGCCCTGAAGGATACCGCACTGCATCAGGTGCTGAAAGGAATCCAGGGTATTGACACCTGCAGAGGAATGTTTAAGTACCCGACCATTTGAGTCCATCAAAAATATGAATATTAAATCAGTTATAACGTGTGTTGCCAACTTCCTCCAACTCCACAAGGATTGCCTATCAATTTGTTTTCATCCTTGTCTCCTTGCTTATACCTTAATTTCACTGTTGATTGGTTATCTGTGAACAGCAATCATCCTTAGTTATATTTAGTAATTGCAGGATACTCCAGATCCCTCGACAGAAGTTTACCGTTTCTCAAAATGCTGCATATTTCTGAGCCTAATTGGTTTAGTGGATTAAGTAATTCCCTGGAGATTCTTGGAGTGAACCATGCGTAGTGTTGAGGAGTTGAAATGATTGATGTTGTAAACTAAAGCCGTCAGGCAGTTTTGTCACAAGTTCAACTTGAACCTTAAACCCAACAGGAAGACACTGCCCATATGGTCTCTTAAAAAAAAATCAAATCATCTGTACATCCTTTCAGCTGTTTTCCTTCCCTTACTCTCTGTCTCTCTGTCTCTCTGTCTCTCTCTCTCTGTCTCTGTCTCTCTGTCTGTGTCTCTCTGTCTCTGTCTCTCTGTCTCTCTGTCTCTGTCTCTCTGTCTCTCTGTCTCTCTGTCTCTGTGTCTCTGTGTCTCTCTGTCTCTGTGTCTCTCTGTCTCTCTGTCTCTGTGTCTCTCTCTCTGTGTCTCTCTCTCTGTCTCTCTGTCTCTGTGTCTCTCTCTCTGTCTCTGTCTCTCTTTCTGTGTCTCTCTCTCTCTGTGTCTCTCTCTCTCTGTCTGTGTCTCTCTCTCTGTCTGTGTCTCTCTCTCTGTCTGTGTCTCTCTCTCTGTCTGTGTCTCTCTCTCTGTCTGTGTCTCTCTCTGTCTGTGTCTCTCTGTCTGTCTGTGTCTGTCTGTCTGTCTGTGTCTGTCTGTCTGTATGTGTCTGTATGTGTCTGTATGTGTCTGTATGTGTCTGTATGTGTCTCTCTGTCTCTCTCTGTCTCTCTCTGTCTCTCTCTGTCTCTCTCTGTCTCTGTCTCTGTGTCTCTGTCTCTCTGTCTCTCTGTCTCTCTGTGTCTCTGTCTCTCTGTGTCTCTCTCTCTCTCTGTGCCTCTCTCTCTCTGTGCCTCTCTCTCTCTGTGCCTCTCTCTCTCTGTGCCTCTCTCTCTCTGTGCCTCTCTCTCTCTGTGCCTCTCTCTCTCTGTGCCTCTCTCTCTCTGTGCCTCTCTCTCTCTGTGCCTCTCTCTCTCTGTCTGTATGTGAGTTGAAAACAGATGAGTGAGAGACAACCATGTGTATAGCAACATGCCTCAGCATGACTCTGCTAGTCTTCAGGGACTGTTTTCTTAATGTTTTTCCTCTTTCTGTTCTCATAGAGGCTTTGGTTTTTTAACATGTTGACTGTAGCACAGCTATGTAGCCCACTGTTCAGTAGCAGATGGTTGAAGCCAGTCTGTAAACGAGGACAGCCAATTTCCTGCCTTGACTGACAGCAAGAGGTATGGTTATGTTGTCATGGTCATGACAGGGAAGGACACACTCCTGGTTCCTGTAGCTCTGAAGTCTTTTGTTGTATGTCACTCTACATCAGGCAGGATTTATTAATATTGGCATCCTAATTTGGATAAAGGTCAATTATGCATCAGTGTTTCTTTTGTAACATTCTTTTTTTAGATATACCTTGGAAGTTTTCTTTAATGAGGTTCTCCTTCAAAGTTAACCCCAGTGGGAATGTAGCATGTCCACTCACCCAACATGATGGTGGCCCACTCGCAAGAAACAGATTTCCCTTTTGGCCATGGGCCATATCTTCTCAGGAATGTGACTGAGTCAGCACCATGTTTTCCTAACCTCTGTGACAGCCAGGGCTGTCGTTTTTGGGCAAGGACGCCGGGACATGTACAAACCGGGCCACCTGGCTTGTTGGCAGGGTACACGACGCAGGTTTGGAGGTTGAGGAGAGGGCAGCAGCAGCCCACCGCAACATGTCAAGTTAAACACTTTATTTTTCACCATGTGTCTTACTGTCTCCCTTACAATTATTCTTGGGTGTGGCACAAAGATCCCAATAACACTTTCCAGAACTGAATGGAGACTGAATGTAGGCCAGTGTTTTGGAGGGAGGGAAACATTGTACAGCTATGCAGTCCAATGCACTAAATTACAATATGAGTCAAGCACTCAAGATCACGTTTACTTGCTGTCCTTTTGTCCTGGTCACATGACCTCTGTGTACCCATGCTGAAAGTGAAACCTAGCAGACATGACTTTTCCATTGTAAAGAGCCAGGCTGGCCTGAAGGTGATACATGTGTCGTTTTCACACAGCTCTGTCTCTAAGGATTACAGAGTCCTCTTTCTCTTCCTATCTTTCTTTCTCTCACTGTCGGAGTGGCCTGGTTTTTCTCTCAGCATTGAAAGCCTAGCGGCTCTTAGCCCAGCCAGATTACCAAATGGGCACGCAGGGCACGTGCCCTGGGGCCCCCGACATTGAATATTCCTTTGAGCATGGTGAAGTTATTCATTAAACATTGGATGGTGTATCAATGCACACAGTCACTACAAAGATACAGGCATCCTTCCTAACTCAGTTGCCGGAGAGGAAGGAAACCGCTCAGGGATTTCATAATGAGGCCAATGGTGATTTTAAACAGTTAGAGTTGAATGGCTGTGATAGGAGAAAAACATTGTAGTTACTCCACAATGCTAACCTAATTGACAGAGTGAAAAGAAGAAAGCTTGTACAGAATAAAAAATATTCCAAAACATGCATCCTGAAAATACTGCTAAAAATGTGGCAAAGCAAGTAACTTTTTTTTGGTCCGGAATACAAAGTGTTACATTTGGGGCAAATCCTATATAACACATTACTGATTATCACTCTGCATATTTTTTCCAGCATAGTGGTGGTTGCATCATGCTACGGGTATGCTTGTAATTGTTAGACTGAGTAGTTTTTCAGGATAAGAAATAAACTGAAAGGAGGAAAACCTGGTTCAGTCCACTTTCTACCAGACACTGGGAGAACAATTCACCTTTCAGCAGGAAAGTAACCTAAAACACACGGCCAAATGTACGCTAGAGTTGCTACCAAGAAGACTGAATGTGGCCAAGTCATAGTTTTGACTTAAATATGCTTGAAAATATATGGCAATACCCGAAAATGATTGTCTAGCAATGATCAACAACCAACTTGACAGAACTTTAATATTTTTTAAAAAGAATAATGGGCAAATATTGTACAATCCAGGTGAGCAAAGCTCTTAAAGGTTTACCCAGAAAGGCTCACAGCCATAATCCTATTGACTCAGGGGTGCGGATACTTATGTAAATGAGATTTCTGTATTTCATTCTCAATAAATGTGTGAAAAAGTGTAAAAACATCTAAACATATTTTCACTTTGTCCTTGCGGGGTATTGTGTGTAGATGGGTGAGAATTAAAAAAATATTGAATTCCAGCTGTAACACAGCAAATTGTATAATAAGTCAAAGGGTATGAATACCTTCTGAAGGCACTTTTAAGTGGTCTTGTTTATGTTGTAGTTTCCCAGTAAACATTTCAAGGAGAACCCTTAAAACACTAGAACAGGGTTCCCACAGTGATGATTTTTCTACCCCCTCCCCCCTTTTCTGAGCCAAAAATACACAACATTTTATATATATATATATATATATATATATATATATATATATATATATATACATACATACATACATACATACATACATACATACATACATACATACATACATACATACATACATACATACATACATACATACATACATACATACATACATACATACATACATACATACATACATACATACATACATACATACATACATACATACATACATACATACAGTTGAAGTTGGAAGTTTACATACACCTTAGCCAAATACATTTAAACTCAGGTTTTCACAATTCCTGACATTTAATCTTTGTAAAATTTCCCTGTTTTAGATCAGTTAGGATCACCACTTTATTTTAAGAATGTGAAATGTCAGAATAATAGTAGAGTGAGTGATTTATATCAGCTTTTATTTCTTTCATCACATTCCCAGTGGGTCAGAAGTTTACATACACTCAATTAGTATTTTGTAGCATTGTCTTTAAATTGTTTAACTTGGGTCAAACGTTTCAGGTAGCCTTCCACAAGCTTCCCACAATAAGTTGGGTGAATTTTGGCCCATTCCTCCTGACAGAGCTGGTGTAACAGAGTTAGGTTTGTAGGCCTCCTTGCTCGCACACGCTTTTTCAGTTCTGCCCACAAATTTTCTATAGGATTGAGGTCAGGACTTTGTGATGGCCACTCCAATACCTTGACTTTGTTGTCCTTAAGCCATTTTGCCACTACTTTGGAAGTTTGCTTGGGGTCATTGTCCATTTAGAAGACCCATTTGCGACCAAGCTTTAACTTCCTGACTGATGTCTTGAGATGTTGCTTCAATACATCCACATAATTTTTGTTCCTCATGATGCCATCTATTTTGTGAAGTGCACCAGTCCCTCCTGCAGCAAAGCACCCCCACAACATGATGCTGCCACCCCCGTGCTTCATGGTTGGGATGGTGTTCTTCGGCTTGCAAGCCTCCCCCTTTTTCCTCAAACATAACGATGGTCATTATGGCCAAACAGTTCTATTTTTGTTTCATCAGACCAGAGGACATTTCTCCAAAAAGTACGATCTTTGTCCACATGTGCAGTTGCAAACAGTAGTCTGGCTTTTTTTATGGCAGTTTTGAAGCAGTGGCTTCTTCCTTGCTGAGCGGCCTTTCAGGTTATGTCGATGTAGGACTCGTTTTACTGTGGATATAGATGCTTTTGCACCTGTTTGGATGCTTTAGATACTGCACCTGTTTCCTCCAGCGTCTTCACAACGTCCTTTGCTGTTGTTCTGTGATTGATTTGCACTTTTCGCACCAAAGTATGTTCATCTCTAGGAGACAGAACGCATCTCCTTCCTGAACAGTATAATGGCTGCGTGGTCCCATGGTGTTTATACTTGCGTATATTGTTTGTACAGATGAACGTGGTACCTTCAGGCGTTTTGGAAATTGCTCCCAAGGATGAACCAGACTGGAGGTCTACAATTATATTGGCTGATTTCTTTTGATTTTCCCATGATGTTAAGCAAAAAGGCACTGAGTTTCATGGTAGGACTTTAAATACATCCACAGGTGCACCTCCAATTGACTGAAATTATGTCAATTAGCCTATCAGAAGCTTCTAAAGCCATGACATCATTAGTGTATGTAAACTTCTGACCCACTGGAATTGTACGGTGAAATAATCTGTCTGTAAAAATTGTTGGAAAAATTGCTTGTGTCATGGACAAAGTAGATGTCCTAACAGACTTGCCAAACTATAGTTTGTTAACAAGAAATTTGTGGAGTGGTTAAAAAACGAATTTTAATGACTCCAACATAAGTGTATGTAGACTTCCGACTTCAAATATACATACATGCATACATACAGTACATGTCAAAAGTTTGGACACACCAACTCATTCAAGGGTTTTTCTTTATTTTTTACCATTCTCGACATTGTAGAATAATAGTGAAGACATCAACATGATGAAATAACACATATAGAATCATGTAGTAACCAAAAAAGTGTTAAGCAAATCTAAATATATTTGAGATTGGTCAAAGTAGCCACCCTTTGCTTTGATGACAGCTTTGCACACTCTTGGCATTCTCTCAACCAGCTTCATGAGGTAGTTACCTGGAATGCATTTCAATTAACAGGTGTGCCTTGTTAAAAGTTAATTTGTGGAATTTCTTTACACCTTAATGCATTTGAGCCAATCAGTTGTTGTGTTGTGGTATACAGAAGATAGCTGTATTTGGTAAAACACCATATCCATATTATGGCAAGAACAGCTCAAGTAAGTAAAGAGAAATGACCGTCCATCTACTTTTTAACATGGAAGTCAGTCAATCCGGAAAATTTGCAGTTGCAAAAACCATCAAGTGCCATGATAAAACTGGCTTTCATTATAACCACAGGAAAGGAACACCCAGAGTTACCTCTGCAGAGGAGGTTAAGTTCAATATAGTTAACTGCACCTTAGTTTGCAGCCCAAATAAATGCTTCACAGCTTTCAAGTAACAGACACATCTCAACATCAACTGTTCAGAGGAGACTGCTTGAATCAGGCCTTCATGGTCGAATTGCTGCAAAGAAACCACTACTAAAGGACACAAATAATAAGAAGAGGCTTGCTTGGGCCAAGAAACACGAGCAATGGACATTAGATGGGTGGAAATCTATCCTTTGTCTGGAGTCCACATTTGAGATGTTTGGTTCCGACCGCCATGTCTTTGTGACACATGATGATCTCCACATGTTTGGTTCCCACCATGAAGCATGGAGGAGGTGGTGTGTGGGTGCTTAGCTTCTGACACTGTCTGTGATTTTGTTTAAAATTCAGGCACACTTAACCAGCATGGCTACCACAGCATTCTGCAGCAATACACCAGCCCATCTGGTTTGTGCTTAGTGGGACTATCATTTGTTTTTCAACAGGACAATGACCCAAAACACCTCCAGGCTGTGTAAGGGCTATTTGACCAAGAAGGAGAGTGATGGAGTGCTGCATCAGATGACCTGGACTCCACAATCAGCCAACCTCAAAATATATTTTGATTGCTTAACACTTTTTTGTTGTTGATTACTATATGATTCTACGTGTTATTTCATAGTTCTGATGTCTTCAATATTCTACAATGTCGAAAATAGTAAAAATAAAGAAACCCTTGAATGAGTAGGTGTCAACTTTTCACTGGTACTGTATTTTTATGACAAAGTGTGTGGACACGTCATTTCAAAACATGGGCATTAATATGGAGTTGGTCCCCTTTTTCTTGCTATTACAGCCTCTACTCTTCTGGGAAGGCTTTCCACCAGAAAAGCCTTCCTAGATGTTGGGACTTCCTTCTATTCAGACACAAGCATTAGAGGTCAGGCACTGATGTTGGACGATTAGATCTGTCTCGCTGTCGGCTTTCCAATTCATCCCAAAGGTGTTCAAGGTTGAGGTCAGGGCTCTGTGCAGGCCAGTCAAGTTCTTCTACACCGATCTCGACAAACCATTTCTGTATGGACCTCGCTTCAGGCACAGGGGCATTGTCATGCTGAAACAGGAAAGGGCCTTCCCCAAACTATTGCCTCAGTTGGAAGCACAGAATCCTCTAGAATGTCATTGTATGCTGTACCGTTTAGATTTCCCTTCATTGGAACTAAGGAGCCTAGTGTATATGTGTGTGTTGTTGGACATAAGACTGTAATCACCAGGAAATCAGCTCAAAGGTGACTGAATAGTACAAGATGAGGAGCGGTTTACAACAGGACTGTGACTCTGAATAGTATCACTTAACTTGTGTTGTACTGGTCTTCACTCACACTTAGTTTAACATTCTTTTCAAAACCAATAAAAAGCCATTTAAGTAACCATTGTTTGAATTGGCAGTTTTCTGTATTACTGTTGAATTATTTCCAAAAGGACACTTACATTTTTTTTGATTCCCTCTACAAGGTTCCCCTTTGTGTCCCTTTCCTGATATACTGATTGAATTTTTAATTGCACAACGACAGTTTCTCAAGGTCAGGAAGACCTTTTTAGCTCTTCAGTCTGCCCCCCATCTGCCCCAGTGAATAAGAAAATGAATAATGGACTTATCCTGCTGCTGAGTTCAGAAAGTGGCAACGACTTAAAACGCAGATTTAAAGTTGCAACTCTACGGAAGTTTATTTAATTGTAGATATTGTAACTTCTCTTGCACTTATCTGTTGAACTGTCTCAGTCTCCCAGATGTGTTGGGGTTCTGTTTTTCACAGCTTTCCTTGTGCATATTTCTGCCCCTCTGGGTGTGGTTGCATTTTCCCTCACCCTCTGATGATGCAATACACATAGATCCGAATGTTGTAGGCTATTACGGTCTATGAAACACAGCTCTTGTTTGAAGAGCCCGTATATTTTATGGGTGCTGCTTTATTTTGATATGGATTGAAAGTACTATTTATAGCTCACCTTTTTAGTTCCCTTCCTCATTGGGTATCTTATCTAATCTCAGGCAAGCCAGACAGAGACATTTACCAGGGTCAGCCATTGTTTCTGGATTATAGATTAATGCCCTGGCAGTTTGCTCGTGTCGTTGGTGTAGCCTCACCCTGAGTGGGGTTACCAAAAAAAACGGATGCATCTGTTTTTCAGGGGAAATGGAAAGAAACCTGGAGCGGGACTTCCTCTTTTGGATGTCAACAAGGCGACACTTCATCTTAAACCAATCCAGTAAATGTGGAGGAGTTAACAGTGCAGAAGAGAACGACCAGAAAGAAAGAAACTACACTCGGGTGTTTCTTTTATGCCTGCTGAGTTAGGTTTAATTGAATTGTTTTTTAAAACCTGTATTTAACCAGGCAAGTCAGTTAAGAACACATTCTTATTTACAATGACGGCCTAGGAACATTAGGTTAACTGCCTTGTTCAGGGGCAGAACAACCTTTTTTTTTTTTACCTTGTCAGTTTGGGGATTCAATCTGGCAACCTTTTGCTTACTGGCCCAACGCTCTAACTACTAGGCTTGCTGCCTTTAAGGTTAGTGTAGTCTTTGATGTTGCGTCGTGGTCTTTGCCTAAAGAAAAAAAACAATGGAAGATGGTCAGGAGATGGCTGAGGCTAAAACGCATGTTCCTGGATGTTAGGTTTGGGCCCTACGTAGCCTTGCGGCCAGATTACCAGTATCACTGTAGTAATCTCTTTTCCACTGGCTTTACGTCTCTTCTGTCACATCCTGGACCTCTGGGCAAGTCCATCCACATCAATACAGCCTACAAAGCACTTCTCCTCTGCTGCCCAAGTTCTCTCTTGTCTCAGCCAAAGCTTTCTATCTCATTCAGCTGTCAATACATCCCGCAAAGCAGTCCTTGTAGTGAGGCCTATGACCTTGCCTCTGACCTTGCCAGAGCAGTCCTTGTTGTGAGTCCATCTGAGGAGGTGTATATCTGCACTGTGTAATGTTTTCAACCTTGTTTTTTTTATCAGAATGGGTAAAACGCTCATCCCTGGTGACATCTACTTTCTTGGCATGGCTGATTTTCCTTCGTTTTTTAATGGATTGTTGCTTACCGCTAAGTCTCAAACGTGTGTCCCTATTCAACATGCAACAGATTGCTGCAATGCGTGCAATGATTAGGCTGCAGTGCATGCAATGTTACCTATTTCATACATCGTCAGCATTGTGTGTAACTTGGCCGTGTGCAGAGAGAAGTAGGAGGGGGGAAATTGAGGACAATTAAGTCAATTCTACACTATTTTCATACATGAGGCATGTCATACCAGAACATTTCAACACTTCCATGGTAGTATTTATTTGTGTAGATTTGTTTTTACAGGGCTATGCCATTTTCCAGGCACATCTCCCTCCAGGATATGAGGATGTGCTAAAGAAAATCTGACTGTCGGCTGTAGAGGGGAGCAGAACATTTCCCGGGAGCTACACTGCCTGTCGCTGTCTTGTCTTGTTTCAGAGGAGAACGTTCTGACTTGTTCCCGCATAGCAACGCTTGAAGTGTTATCTCTGTTATTTGACCTCTTCAGAAGCTTGTGCTACAAGAGGTCAGACTTTGTCGCTCAAAAGGAAAATGGCTTGGGTTTGGTAAGAGTGATATAAGTTGATAGGGTGCGCCGTCACCTCCTCTTATTAAAAAAAAACCCAGGTCTAAGATACTCCATGCCCTCAGTCTTACCCCTCTGTTGTCCAGTTGTAGCTTTGAGGAAAAATGTGCTAACTATGACTGGTATGCGGTTGTCTCAACTAGCTATCTTAAGATGAATGCACAAACTGTAAGTCGCTCTGGATAAGAGCGTCTGCTAAATTACTAAAATGTAAATGTAGCTTCCACCCATAACAGAGCTCTTGGGTGTAGGGGCCCATACAGTTTGTCCTGATCCTGGAAGTCTCTTCCCCCAGGGAGGGAGTCTGGGCCTTTCCATCCTGTTCATGGTGCCTCCAAGCAGCAGTTGGCCCCGTCAGCTAAGCAGCCCGCCCGACGCCCTGTTTGAATGTAAATACTTTGGAAAAGGCCTTTCCTTTTCTCTTCCTTGATGTGAGTTATTTATCTGGCTTGACTGGATTGTGGTGAAAGGATGCATTTTAGATGTTAGTGAACCAGGCCCAAATCCCACCCTCGTCTCGTAACCTTCTATTGCTGATCCCTCACTTACCAGAAGAAACCAGCCAAACACGCTGGTGGACTTCCACTCCCTAATGCACTGTTCCAGAGCTGTAGGCTTTCACTATGATCACTGTAGTTTGCTTTCCTTATCTTAGTATGTTGTCTTCTAAAAAGTGTGGTGCATTTAAAAAAAAATTTTTTTTAATGCCATCCAAGAAATGTTGTCGTCTACATTCCAGTTTAGGTAACAGGGCCGTAATTGCACACGTGGACAGAGGTCCGGACTTTATAATTTGAAAAAAAGTATAATTCAAATATATATTTTGTACACAAAGAAAATCAATTGCGTCTAAGACATCTAGATATGGCTCCCAGCGTTGATCAAAGCTCAGAGCGCTTATTCTTGGTCTGACTGAGTTGTAATCTCGCCGGCCTCGTTGCAAACGAGTGGAATCATGAACAGTGATTTGTTTGCCTGCGTCCCCCGGATGATCTTTTTTAGCAGCACATCCACCACTCTCTCAAACGGTTAACTCTGCCTTATTGCAGCACAGGCTAAGGGCCTGACGTGAAATTAACGACCCCAGCTCGGAGTCAGCTCAAGTTGGCAAGTGGAGATGCTGCGTTTGCGAGATGCAGTGGTGTGACCTGAAATGCACAAGGTCCTCTACTCCGAAAATGAATCCACAGATAAAATGGTAAACCGAGTTTGTTTCTAGTAATCTCCCCTCCTTCAGGCTTCTTCTTATTTGAACTTTACATGGCTATTGGCAACCAACTTTAAGGTGCATTACCACCACCAACTGGACTGGAGTGTGGACTCAGCTCATCTTTCAATCACCCACGTGGGTATATGCTCCTAAACACCAGTGAGGAGATGGGAGAGGCAGGATTTGCAGTGCTTCAAGCGTCACAAATAAGACCAAGCTCTATTTTAGCGCCTGGCTATGCAGATGCACATGAGCAATGATTTGACTAACCTATGTGTAAATTCATTTTACAATGCGAGTGGTGTAGTTAGTATGTTGAGTTGGCAGCTCTGAGATAAAAACGCCTTAGGTGTGTTGTGTAATGTTTTCATCTGATTGTCAAACAAATTACTTCAAAAAGTAGGCTACCTGCACAGTTCCATCCATAATAATTTAGTATACTATAATTAATTTACTACTGGCTACTTTCACCCCTAATTTACACAAGTGTCTTCTTACAATTTCCAACATTTGGTAGGCCATATTACAGTTTCCAACATTTGGTAGGCCATATTACAGTTTCCAACATTTGGTAGGCCATATTATAATTTCCAACATTTGGTAGGCCATATTACAGTTTCCAACATTTGGTAGGCCATTTGTTTTGTCAACCTATAGTTAGATACATGCAGCTTCTCTTCACAACTTGTTGCCCCAGAAGACGAAAGCAGTGCCCACCAGAATAACGTCTTACATTGATTTAAAATGAATGTATTAATCTAGCTAACACAGGTTAAGTTGTCTTTTCGTATAGGGACCCTTGAGAAAATGCAATGTCTCCAAATAGTTGACAGATTGGGACTGTGCATCAATTTGACCGGTCTTAAGGAGTTGAAAACAACTGAACACGTTTCTGATAAGACTTCAGTTCGTCTTGGGTGCATATTTTGTTATGTGGTCTGCTTGCTTAAGTGTCAAAGATATACACATTAGATTCACATTTTCTCAAGAGATGCTTAAAGTAAGAGAGAACATTTCTCCACTAGTCTTCCCGAGACACAATTAACATTTGTTGTATAATTTCACTGCAAGAAATACATAATTCTGCAGGAGTTAATATATTACGCTACATGTGAGGTTATAGGCCTATAGTCAATGTCCAGAGTTCGGTTACTATTCCATTAAACCTATAAACTTAAATGAGGAATATTCTGTTTATTCATGGCTACAGGGATACTCATGAGAGGGATATCAAAGGTGCATGTAAATAGCTTATCCCGAATTAGACCTTAAGCGGGATATGAGCTACTATCCGGAATAATGTGTGCATGTAAATTTGGTCATTCTCTCCAAGTTAGCGCCTGAGTTAAATGCCCATGAACAAGGATGACTGAAGTGTTTAGTTTAAGAAAATGGTCATACAGAGATGGATATCTGAAGATGCAGTTGTAAGAAATGTGCACTTGCAGTTCAGTTATTTGCCTTATCAACACCCACAATGCCTTCGTGGCTCACTGGCTAACCAGACCCCACACTACAGTCTCCTCCACAGGCAGAGATTGGGTCATTTTAGCCCAATTTTAGTCTTTTTTCACCTTATTTTTCACCTGGCCCAATCCCTGTAGAGCATCCCTTTTCACACAGCAAATCGTAACACAATCCACTTGGTCAACCACCCCACGACATGTCTACAGAACCTTCTTGTGGAAACCAGGTCTCTTTACTTTCATGTTACGGTCCACCGTACACCTTTTTTATGGGATATGGAGGATCTAGTTTGTAACCTCTTTGGCACGTAACACACAACACTAGCTCTTTACATTAAATTTCATTTCCCTGAAATGCTATCGGATTCCTTTTTTTTTTATTTTTTATTTTTTTAACAGCATATTTGCTGATTTCATAAGAGGCCCAGCGCAGCTATCTGCATACCCAGTTTATCACAGGAATGGTGGAGCACTAAAAACACAGACAGAAGAAGGTAAGGGTTTATGGATTTTGCATGTGTAATGCCATCACCTCTGCGTTGAGCTGTTGTATCTGAGTGACACTGAGACTTATCTTCAATTTTGCTCCATAAACACTCGAATGCAATGGATTGAGCTAAGTTTAGCAGTACTGTCAGTATAGAGATGTAGAACCAGTCATTTCTTGGGGGATTTGAATCTACTTCAGGGCATTTCACCTTTTGACATGGGAAAGAATTGAATGGGTTTGACTGAGAGTTCAAAACTTTGGGAGTACTGCTGTATAAATGAGCAATTAATTATACATTGAAGTAGTAGCAAAGTGCAGTCAAAAATGGCCTATACGTGAAGTGATCCATTTTTACTCCCTAGAGCATCAGTTGAGGAATGCTGTCATATGCATTCCCGCTAGCGTTTATGTAGGAAACGATGTGTGTGCATGTTTCTTGGGGGGGGGGGTTAAATGCGGAAGACACATTTCAGTTGAAGGCATTTAGTTGTGCAACTGACGAGGTATCCCACTTTCTTCAGGTTGAAGCTCTTCAGCCAACATTCGCTTTGTGTTTAGATGTGTATGCTGATGGAAGTATTGAATTATATTATTGAAAGTGTTCCTGGGATTGTGAGCTTGAAAGAGTCACCGGCATGATAAGGAAGCTAAGGTGGCCAACGTACCAAATGTTCACACAGCCCAATCAGCTTAAAAATGGGTGTCAATTCAATTAATCCCTTTGATGTTTTTCTGAATCTTCTAATGCGCCTAAGACAGTATCAGGGTTCTGGGGAATAAGCCTTTTTGTCAAATGTCGACGTGACTCTAACGTGGTTCGTCTCCCTCTCGCTCTCTCCAGGCCACGGACAAGAGAAAAGCTCTGGAGGAGACCAAAGCCTACACCACCCAGTCTCTGGCCAGCGTGGCCTACCAGATCAATGCCTTAGCCAACAACGTGCTGCAGCTGCTGGACATCCAGGCCTCGCAGCTGCGCCGAATGGAGTCCTCCATTAACCACATCTCTCAGGTCAGATCCGGAGTCTCTCATACACACACGCACGTACATATACCGTTTGTATGTGTATGGCCTCTTTCTGCAGTGACTAAGGTGCCTTTTATTGATTTAAATGTGTGACTGACTGCGTGTTTGTATAAATTATTGATGCACCATCCCTCTCTGTGTGTTGCTCTTTCTCTCTCACTCACACCCTCTCATGCTCTCTACTTTATGGTTGCGAGTGCAGTCTCACACTGATTTGATCATCTCACTGTTGCCCCTTTGCCTCACCCTGTTATTCCAAACTGTGTGCCTGAGGCCACAGGCCAGACCACTGCCATTTGGAGGAGGTAAATCCGCCCGCTCATCCAATTAAGTCATTAAGGACTCGGCTCAAACAAAGGGACCAAGGACAAATGGCAGCTCACCAATGTGCCAAACCCTACATCATACTGTAGACTCATGCTTGGGAGTGTGGAAATGATGCAACCATTTAGTCATAGCCTTCAGGTCAAGTCTTGTTGGAATTGTGGTTGACTGGTTGCTTTCTTTCATGGTAAGAGAGAAAGAGAATAGAGAAGACACCTTTCCTCTATGTCTGAAATGTCCCAATGATTAAGGTAAGGTTACGACTCCTACAGTAAATCTGAAGTCTCTGATTTAACAATTCTCAGAAATGTAGATCTCAATAGAGTGAGAGGTAAATAACAAGAAATATATGGAGAGAAGTGTAGGAGGTGAGGGAAAGCGTGATGGAGCATGAGCAAGTCGGTGGAAGACTGAGGTTGACCGAGAAATAGAGACAAAGAAAGAACACATGAACAGTCATGGACATGAGTCAATACTCACAGATGGCACACAACTGACATCTATGTCACCAAAACTCCACTCCGTTCGTGTCTCCATGACAGCGATCCCAGCCATCCCTGACGGTCATGAACCGGCAGAAGCAAAGAGAGCGTGATATTTGTTCAACATGTTCACCAGAGAGAAAATACTCATTCACTGCACTGGTTTGACTGAGTTGCTAAGCACAGCCTGCCACTCTGAAATTGAAAAAAAGCAAACAAGACTTAACAGACAACAGACCACCCGTTGCACTTTTGACCCCCCTTCATTGTGTAAATACTATTATATTTCCCATCGGTTTCACTGTATTGACAATAACAGGGGCTTCTCATGTCTTTAGTTGCCATAGCATTGTGTGGTGTTGGTAACCATGGCAATATCTGGGTTGTTAGATGGGGGCATGCGGGGTCATGGTGGTTGAGGTGTTAAGAGTTTGTAAATGAGCATATTCCTCTCTCAACTAGTGGATGTATAGCTATGAATGGTTAGTATAGCATGCCCTTCTCTGAACGATACCAGTATGGTGATACTCGTTAGTATCGTGGCAAGGAAAGTGCTTTAGGAAAACAGCCCTAATTTTGGAAACTAATGTTGTCCTCCAGAGTCACATTTATTTTTCCAGCTATAGCACACACAATTTTACATACAGCAGGTTTTTATAGGACCCAATAGTTTTTAGTCTGCTTTGTGTTTTCATTTTTGCCATGGAAAACATATGGTGATGCTGATATTGTCCAGGCCCTAAGTAATGCTATTTTATTTATCTTGCTAATTAACTAGATTAATAGCTATTCATAATTAGCCTAGTCTCTCTGTGGCGGTCGGTAACATTTAAGATGGGGGGGGACTTATTTTTTGGGGGGCATACTAATGATACTCAAATTTTCCCTATACCCATCATGAGGTAGCTACAACCTAGCCTATGAATGAAAGTTTACAATGTAGTTGCACAAGTTGAGAGAGAAATTTGAGCAATCAAGGTGACACATTCAAAACCGCCTTGCACATTCTTGCCTGCATCTAGCTGATCTAGGGTGTAATCCTTAGTGCAAACAAGAGTTTCTATTGGACATATTCAGGTATGTTAATACCCGTTTCGTTTGCTCCAGTTTAAAAGGTTTTCAACAGAATTTGCAGAATGAATACTCCCCTGATCAAACACAGTTCACTTTCATAGCAGCCACATACAAACAGCATGATAATTTTGCTCTTTGTAGAATTCCTTCTCTCATCTATGAGCTCTCCTCCTCTCACCTTTTCCCTTTGCTTGTGGACTTCAGTGCACAACACATCAGCTGTCTGTGACCAGGTGAAAAAATCTTTCCAAGACAGACCTTCATATCATAACTGCTACACACAGCCTACATCGTTGTCACCATATTAGTTAACATCATAACGTAGCTACTAGAATGCGTAAGTAAACCTGCTACAATCATGCAGTACAGTCAGAAAGCAGTTTAGCAGTTACACCGGCGGGCCCCATTGGCAATACATTTATAAAACCAAAGGCTTACCTTGACTTGGAAGAGTTCCAGTGTTGGATAGCCATAGCCAGCTAGCTAACATAGCATCCATCTCTGTTTGAGTAGGCTAAACTAGCTAGCTGCATTCTCTAGCTAAGGGAACGTGGGGGATTTTTTAATATTTATAAAAATATCTTGCTCTCTCTAGCTTCTCAATTTTTAAAGAAATTAATTTGTTCAAAACTGTTAATATTGTCTTTCTCTGTTTGAGTCAACTACTCACCACATTTGATGAACTGCAGTGCTAGCTAGTTGTAGCTTATGCTTTCAGTACAAGATTAATTCTCTAATCCTTTGATTAGGTGGACAACGTCAGTTCATGCTGCAAGAGCTCTGATAGGTTGGAGGACGTCTTCCGGAAGTTGTCTTAATTACTGTTTAAGTCTATGGAAGGGGGTGAGACCCATGAGCCTCCTAGGTCTTGTTTTGAAGTCGATGTATCAAGAGGAGGATGGAAACCAGCTGTCCTCTGGCTGAACCATGGTGCTACCCAACAGCGTGCTGTTGAGGCTACTGTAGACCTTAATTGCAAAACAGTGAGTTTCAATCAATTATTTGGTGACGTGAATATATTAAGTATAGTTTCATCTAAAAAGGTTCACTTTTTAAACGTTACACTATTTTTATTAAATTCACTGAGGAGTGTGGTTCTCTCCCTGCTACTCTGAGGAGCCTCCACTGCTCTCTTTGGGATATTGATAGCTAGGAATGATGTGTAGACAACTAGAATGACATCTCTGACCAGTCGCTGTGGATTGATGTCCAATCTCTGTGGTAATAATCAAGTTAGTGCTAGGATCCACAAGCTGTGGCTGTTTTTATCGCTCTCTTGTCCTGTTCAGAGATGGATCATTATAAAAACTAGCGCCGAGTTCACTCCCAGCTCGCGGGCAGACTGGAGAATAGCCCAGCTTACGTTCTGGTGGTGAATGGGAAATGAGGAGGAAAGACTGCGACACATTGCAAGCTCTTTTTAAAAGCTGAAGTGTGTGTGTTAGTGAATTCTCAGAATCTATGTAAGCTATCAGGAAATGGACAATAGGGTAGGGATGTTGGTGCTCTGAGTGGGTTGTTTTCAAATCGTGACAAATCGCTTATTTCACTTGATCTCCCCGCAGAGGAGGTCATCTAATTCTTGTCATAATTCCCTCAGTCATTCCTTTTAGATGCCAAGCTATGGGTGGTGGTGAGCCAGAATGTGGTGGTGGATGGGGCTGATGACAGTGATCCTCCTGGGCGTGGTGTGGCCAGGCCTGGCGTCTGGAAGGTTAGCCCATGGTTAAGGAATAGGGAGTGTCCGCTGACTGGTGTCTGTGTGGGCACCTTCTCCCTCCCTCCCCGTGGTTGCTTTCTGGCATCTACATCTAGCAATCAGTAGGCCTAATGCAGCGCATCCTGAGTTAAAGATGCAATTTGTATGATCGCATAGCCTTTAATGTAGCAGTCAAAGAATATGCTTCTGTTGGGGGGGATGTGATGTTTAGAACATAATTTGAGGCTATACAGTTGTGTGTGTGTTGCTAAGTCTTTAGCTATTAACATTCATTGACTCTTGGTCTTCCCGCTGTGTACATGGCTATGCATGCCTCCTTACGCTGTATGTAGTGATGGCTGTGACTTTCTGTATGTGTGGAGATTGTGTTCTAACCCTGCCAATGCTCTCACCGTTGCCGTTGATAAACAGGGTTTCCCTGCAGTATCGAGTAGTGATGGGGGGGGGGGGGGGGGGGGGTTGGAGGGGGGGAATCGATAATTGCATATCAGGATTTATTTTTATTTTTTTTGCAATTTATATTTTATCATTTTGACTATCGCAATATGATTTTTGCGCTAGTTGGCTGTACCTGCACCAAAACTCCAGTATTTTAACATCATAGCTTGTTCTCCAAAACGAGTTTTCGTCATGGCTCTCTCTTGGCCCTCTGCAGCAGGCAGGGCATGCAGCATGTTTAGCAATATGTTTGGAACATTGAATCGCAATAAAATCACAGTATCGAATAGCAATACATATACTTATACGTGAGAATCGCAGTACATATCGTATCGGCACCTAAGTATCGCGATAATATCGTGTCGTGAGGTCCGTTTGTTAATTCCCAGCCCTAGTATCTGAGGCTGAGGAGAGAATAGACTGGTGTCACCTTGTGCTGTGTGAGAAGCAGTGAACAGGGAGCGTTTTGTCTGTCCCAGCGTCAGAGCGGGCTTCACACAGAGAGAACATCACTCCGTCATACCCTGTGTTAATAGGAAAGTGTGTGCGCACGCATGTTTATTCATGCACAGTAAAGATGAGCATGTTTGAATATTTTCGTGAAGGGAGAAGCCCAGCTAGCGATGGTATCAGACGTCGCAGAGCTCTGTCTACACTGTGTGCAAAACATTAGGAACAGCGATTTCCATGACAGACTGACCAAGTGAATCCAGGTGAAAGCTATGATCACTTGTCACCTGTTCAATCCACTTCAAATCAGTGTAGATGAAGGGGAGGAAACAGGTTAAAGAAGGATTTTTAAGCCTTGACAATTGAGACATGGATTGTGTATGTGTGCCATTCAGTGTGGATGGGCAAGTACAATATTTAAGTGCCTTTGAACGGGGTATGGTAGTAGGTTCCAGGTGTGTCTAGAACTGCAACGCTGCTGGGTTTTTCATGCTTAACAGTTTCCCGTGTGTATCAAGAATGGTCCACCACCCACTGGACATCCTGCCAACTTGACACAACTGTGGGAAACATTGGAGTCAACATGGGCCATCATCCCTGTGTAACTCTTTCGACACCTTGTAGAGTCCATGTCCTGACAAATTGAGGCTGTTCTGAGGGCAAAAGGTGGGGTGCAACTCAATATTAAGAAGGTGTTTCTAATGTTTTGTACACTCTGTATGTCAAACAGTGCATGTGAAAGCATCAAACAGAACACCACTCACTTGGCTGCCACGGTCGTTCACACTACTTACTGTAAATCACCTCGTTTCATGAGGTTCCTCTGTGGCACGGATGCACTTGGGCCTGCCAGACAGCTAATTGAAGTCAGTGTTGCTCACAACGCTGAGTTATTCCATGCACCGAGAATCTGCCACACCACATCTCTATAATACACGGCTCTCGACAGTCGATTGTTTTGAGATTATAGGACTGCATGCATGTGACGCGTCTGTGCTACTTGGTATAAGCACAGCTGTGTGTTTAAAAAAAAAAAAAAATCTGGATTAAAATGGGTTATAGGTGGTGGGGGTCAATGGCATTGTCACTGACCGAACAACATTTTTGCGGCCCTCCTGTTGACCGCAGTGACACGGTGTAGCTGTTTTAAATTACTTTTTTAGTAATTTAGCAGACGCACTTATCCAGAGCGACTTACAGGAGGAATTAATTGCCTTGCTCAAGGGCACATCAAGATTTTTTTTTCACCTGGTCGGCTCGGAAATGCGAACCAGCGACCGTTTGGTTACTGGCCCCAAAGCTCCTAACCGCTAGGCTACCTGCTGCTTCTACACACAATTCTACATATCATGCATGTCATGTGTCTGAGAATACATCTTTCAGTTTTAAAGGTAATTTACTTAAATTCTACTCATTTTGCCAGTGTTTATGCTATCTGAGTGACTCAAACATAACAAAATCAATATTCCTGAATGCTTAACTTCTGGAATTGTTGTATTTATTTTAACCTTATTTTACCAGGTAAGTTGATTGAGAACACATTCTCATTTACAGCGACCTGGCTGACTAGATTTTATTTTGGTGATTGTGAGTTCTCAAAGATGATCTTATAATTTTGTTTTAAAGATATAGGGCCATTATATTTTCTACATACTTGATATCTGGTTGTAGACGTTTTATATTGAATGTTTTTCCATCCCAAAATGATACAGATAATCAATAAACGTATGTGGCCCTGAAAGTGGCCCGCCCAAGACTTTTCTATGCAGAAAAACCCCTGCTGCCTGTGTGTGTGCAGTGCTGACTCTGACCTCCCTCATGCTGCTGTGTGCTGGGCGGAGATGGATTTCATCCAAACAGGATATGAACTTCCACAGATGAGAGTATGTACATGGCTGGGGGGGCCGGTGTTTCCTGCTAATCCCAATGCTTGTCAGTGTGTCCTTTCTCTGTCAGGCATGCCTTTCTCTATGTAAGCAACTGCACATAGGGTGGGGTTGGAATGGATGTGTGTGTGTGTGCCTATAATAGCAGGTCAAGAATGTCATTACAAGGTAGGAAAACAAGAAACATTCTTGAAAAGTCAGGACTTTTTCAATTTCCTGAATTTGTTAAAATACTATTTTAGGTTTAAGGGACTTTTGAAATAAAGCACTGCCATCCAGAGTGTAATCTCAGGCTGGTTATAGACATCTGCCACTCTCACAGCTAATCAGTAAATACGCAGGTGGTCATTTCTGAGTGGCACATACTGTATATGGAGCATAGCCTCAGCTAATAGTCTTTAGCGGTCTACCTTTTTGGTGACGCTTCTGATATATTTGTGCCCCGCCTGATACAAAGACCTAGGGAAAACACTGACTATGGCTTAGCTTTGAAGAACGGCATTTTGATTTCCGTCTCCTCTAGATGGGAATGTCCCACTGGTGTTCGTAGAGCCATGGGGAACAGTAGAGCGCAGGAAAATATGATTGGATCTAATTGAAGATGGTTTGTTACGCGGAGAGGAAAGTTTTGGCAAGGATGAAGCTTTGAAGGGGGGAAGGGGGAAAAGGGGTTAGAAGTTAACACAGAACAGGGAAGCTGGTCTGATGATGCATAGGAAAACACCCTTACCCTACTCCAAATCATGCGATACTGACACTCGTGATGGATGGTGGACCATACAATCAGACAGCTTTTTTCCCAGTGAATGTTCAGGATTAATTGGGGAGTAAAAATGTGTTCCTTTTTTTAATAAAAACATGTCAGAATGTCAGAATGCTGCATTTTGGCAATTTAGCAAGTCTTTATTCATTTAAAAAAATCTGATTTGTTGAATTCTCCATGTGATCTATATTAAAAGGCACTTGATTTAATATAACATGCTTTTAAAATTCAATACTGGTGCACAAATTCTACTTAAAATATCAAAGGGTTGCAAAAGGCACTCATTTCAAGGAACAACCCACTTTTTATTTTTTAAATGTCAATGTCAATGTGGTGCAATTGTGTAGAGTGGGATGTTTTATCCCAACCCAATATGCTAATGGAGCTTCTGCAATGCTAATATGGTCCATTCTGTACTTGAATTTGAGAGTCCAGTCTTTGACTTGATATTGGCGACATGCCTAGACTACATGGGAAAAATCACAGTAGGTGTTTTTGTACAGAAACCCCAAATGTGCTGTGTCCACAAACAAATGGTCGACCTTGGCATGTTGTCCCGACTCTCTGATATACTGTTTTTCATTGATGGGAAAGACAATCTGCCTTAGTTTTCTCACACCGGAGAAATAGTTAGCTGGTCTCTTCCGTCTCCCCTCTGCCCCCGGCTATGCAATATTGAAAGTGTTCTAGAGAGCGGGTGTTAGATTCACCGGAAGAATTCTGTTTTTCCGAAGAGACTCTACACATGCTGCCAGATCCTGGTCTCCTAGAGGACTCCTTGAGTGGACATTTTGTCTCACTCGTTAGATGGAAGCTCTCACATGATGTGCTGGGTTACACTAAATGCCCTGAGAAACGGGGCTCTCTCAGGGCTCCTAGACAGCCGTGATGGCTCGCACCACAGAGGGCATTCAGTGCCCTGAGAAACAGACAGAAGCCAGGCTATAGGTTTGTCTTTGAGTGATCTGTCCTCCCCTTTCCGGGAACCGCTATTGTTTGTCTCACTCCACAGATAGATGTGCTTGTTAAAGTTGGCAGAAGCCAGACACGGTGAGAGTTGTGATAGAGCTTCATTGTTGTAACTCGTTGTCTTCTGCCATCAGTGAAGATACCGTGGCCTTAGATCGCATTAAGTTAACATATGGAATTGTTTTAAGATGGTCATGAAAGGCATCATTTAGTCATTTGATTTTGAATTTTAGGACTCCTGTATGTATAAAAAAAAGTTATTTGAGGAAACATTGAATTTGGCCTTTACTGCTATAGCTCATAGATACACATCTGTACATGGAAAAACAGACAGCCCACCCCCCAAAAAAATCACAAGGCATGTGTTGAGAGAGAGAAATAAGAAAAAACAATTTTTTTTACACACATTTGGCCATGTTATTCGTGACCCTTTTTTACCCCCTATGCATGTTGTGCTATTTGGTCAGACCGGTCCTGGGTTACCTTCAGACGATCCCCGTAAGCTTGTGTGCATCATAGAGCAAAACAACCAACACCTTTGTGCTCGCGAGTCTCCCCTTTCGATATTGGTGGCATTAGTTTGTTGCTCCAACCATTCGTTCTGGACAGTTGATTTTTCCGAGAAGACCTCTTCAAAATTAGGACATCTGCGACAGAGTTCAGACGACTGCCGGAAAAGCTTGTGGATGTCGAAGAGTAAAACAACCGACACTGCCCTGTTCGTGAGAGTCATCTTTCGATGGTAATGACTTACTAGTTTGTAGCTCAAACGGTTCGGGTTTTAGATACTTTTTTTGTTGGGTGGTATCTCTCCAGGAAGCCACTGACTCTGCCAGTTTGCTGAAACATCTGGGCATTGCAGTTTTCTCTGTCTGTCCAAATATAATCATGTATGGTTAAACTCTATTATTAACCATTGGCACATTTGTCCAGTTGAGCTAACCACACACACACACACACACACACACACACACACACACACACACACACACACACACACACACACACACACACACAGTGGCATGAAGGGCATATTTGTCCGTTAATGTTCACCCAGCCCAACCGTATGGCTACAGATCTGTTGGATTTCTGTCCGTCCATGGATTTGTGCGAAGCTGCCGTTTTTATTGCGGCTATCATCCTCCGACCACGCTGCCAAAGCGCTGAAACTGCCATTTTTCTTTCTGTCAGTTACAAAAGGGAAGCCAACTCTCTGCAGCATATCAAAGTATGGAGATTCTCATTTTTCTATCTCTCTCTCGCTCCCTGATTTCTACAGAACAGCGCGTGTGTACGGTATGTCTGAAGACAGATGTCAAGCCAGGTTTACGAAAGGCTCTGAAATTCCATTCCCGGTTCTTTGATTCTCTGCCCTGCCTGTGTGAGATTTATAATCCCCCTGCTGATGTGGAGGGCCCTTGTGTAAATGTGTCAATTCTCTCCCCTGCTCCTCTACTCCACCCCCCCCCCCCCCACACTGTCTGAGGAATCAGTTGAGGTGTAAATCAATATAGAGAGGGAGGGAGACCGGGGTCAACAACCCCACCAACCCCATTAGTCTGAGACATCCTCCAGCCGAGATCCATCATCACACTGTGTATGGGATTCCACTTATACTAGTCTTTACCACATGGGAGAACTAGTTACAGCAGACATTTTGAACCATGTTCTGAGCTTGTTTCTCACAATATTGAGAGAAAGTACTCTGACAATTCTTCACTGAAGTAGTTTCTTGTTGCTGCTACGAAGAACACGACAATCCCACATAGCAACCACAGTGTTGGTGTACAGCGAAAAGGTTGACCAGCCACCCACAGCCCAAATGGAAGGGATTACTTCCTCATCTTCAAAAAATGACATTTGCTTTAATGTCCTGAAATAGCCATGGACTCCAGCTGGTAGAGGTATGATGGGGAAGGAATGAACTGGCAGAAAGACAAATGGTGACCAAGGTCCTCCAATCATGGCCGAGGGTGACTATTCACTGGGTGTGAGGTGGGTGAGTGGAAAGAGAGGAGGGGCAGAAGGAGAGGAAAAAGGCTGAGCGGGATGAGGTGAGTGGGGGGAAAATGGAGCATGACGGAAATCAAAAAGCAAAGGAAGGCAAGAAAAGAGGACAAGAGGAGAGGTTGACGAAGAGGAGGAGAGGGAGAAGAGTAAAGGTCCAAGAGATAAGAAGTAGAGAAAAAGAAAAAAGGGAGGAGCTCCTTCATTTCCACACGGACACACTTGCACTCACACATTCCTAAAGGCTTGTTGACAGAGAAGGCCAAACCAAGTCTGCCCAGTGTGTTCTGGGATAGAAGCGAGCCGACTCGGGGCATGTGGATGACAGTGATTGAGAACACATGTGAATCGTCCTTCCAGCTGGGCAAGGTCTATTCAGCAGAACTCCAGACAGCCTCCTGAAGTACAAACGCAAATCGGCTGGTATTGTGCTCAGCTGTAGACCTGAAAAGGTTCTTTTTTTATTTAGCTAGTTCAGCACTGGTCAGCAAAAGTCATTCTGAAAAACATCATTGATTGAACTCTTTGTCTGGTTTGAGACTGGAAGGGAAAAGCCATTCACCATGCATTCCCATTTAAGCTTTCCACAAAACTAGTTTAACATTCACGAGGAAAGGACTTTTGGTGTGGATGTGTGACAGAGCAGCCAGTTTGATACTGAACGGGGAAAAGCCCATCTCAATCGGCAGACATTTTGATTGAGCACACATCAATTGCGGTCAAAATCCTTTTTTTTTTTGTTCTTTAAGAAATCCCTAATACTTTGTCTCTCAAAGTCTTAACACTTGTGTAACATTTGTGAGCCTTACTTCAGCAAAGCTATTTTCTTCTCTCACAGGAAGGGTATGAACTTCCTCCCGATGCCAGCTGCGCTGCTGTTTGTGCTACTCTGTGTACTCTGATAAGGAGCGTTAGTGCATTCTAACATCATGGGTCAGTTTCCAAGTCTAGCTGCGGTGTATCCCTGACAGGTTCTTTTGCTATGGTCCTAGTTTTTCTTCTGCGCGTCGTTCACTTCCTACAGCTGAACTTTTCCAGAAGCCTCTAAAGAGGTTGTTAAATTAATAATCATTGCGGGAACAACTTACTGTAACCGTATCCACAAGTAGCTTACCACTTGGTGACAAGTGACAACTGCCGTTGAGTCATCCTACTAACAAAACAGTGATTTCTCAAACCACCAAGCCTGTTTCTTTACAATGGAATCTAACCCAACAGACATTTATTCCCCCCCCCCCAGACGTTGCTCTGTTGTGGGTGCCGAATAGGGCGAGGTAAGGTCATAGACTGGACTGTTGGAATACGGCCAGGAACACTTAACTCCACTCCTCCGACCATCAGTCCTCACTGCTCTCTGCAAACCACTCACTGAACCTCTTGATCTAACTGAGAATTGATTTCCTGGGACCAGTGTTGGGTTTATTTTATTTTCCCAGTACCCCGGCGTTCATAATTCAGTGTTGGCGAAAGCCTGCTGTAAACCTTCCCAGTCCCTTTGCTCAGTTATTGGATGTTGAGTTTGAAAACAGCCTTATCACTCTAATGGTAGACCAGCATGTTTTGGAGGACGTTTGGTCCACGGCTCAGTGCCATACACATCGAAGGGTTTGTTGGACTAGACCTTTTGAATAAAGTGCACTTATGACTTCACCCCCTTTCTCCTTTTAACTCCTACAAATACACAAGGCATTTTGAAGAGAATATTGTTTCTTTATGGATCATGGGGAGTATTTGTATGGGAGCAAATATTACGCATGCGCTGGTAATGAAGTAACTTTCGGTATACAGAAGTAGATGACGCCAACTTATTGTTACGACGCTAACAGTGCAAACGCTACCTAACAAACTCTAGTTAATTCTCTCTTCTCCGAGATAAGGGAGTCTCAAAGTCCAGAGTCCTGTCTGTCTGTGGCATGAATGGAATCCTCTGTCTGTTGGCTCCGGCCAGCATTCCCTCCCCTGAGAAAACCGTTGGTTTGACTACCCGGGCGGCCCTCGGCTGACATTGGTCCCCTTTCATCTCCTCGGAGGAAGATCATTTCCTCTATGGCTCTTCTATACCCGATTGGAGCCCGGGAAAGGAGAGAATGGGAAGACGATGACATTTGACGGTGATCATTTTTGATAGACTTCATGGTGCTTGTGATGGTTGTACTTGTTGTGATGGGTAGAACTGTGACTGATCACCATCACTTGCCGAACTGAACAGTTCTCTCTTCTCCTTAGACGCTGTGAGAAAATCCCTGTTGCTTGAACATGAAAACAATCCAATCAAAAAGAGAATCTTGAAAAGAATGACTGTTCCTCTCCAGCTGATAAGACGGAGCCTTTCATAGCTCTTCTGCACCCCGTCACAATACTCTGCTCTCATTACTGTCAGTCTGCATGGGATCTTTGATATCTCCAGCGTCTTTCTCAGTCTTTGGAAGCAGCATACTTCAGGAAACAGTCTCGACACAGTACAGTGATGACAAACAGCCTCAGACAAATCTCAAAGAACCGTCACACCCCGGGTTCTTACGGCTGAGGAAGGCCCAGTGCTTCCCTGACTCGTAATGTAAGTGTAGTTGGCAGAGAGTTTGAGTGTCGCCCTGAAATTCAACGGTGCATACTGTGTGGCGTGGTCCTCTGGGAAGGGTCAACTTTAGAGATCCTCTGTGTGTGTGTGGGCCTTGGTTAGACCTGGTTCATACCGCAGTGTGTGCACATGCATACCTCCAAACTATTCACACACACACACACACCAACACATTCACTCTCACTCACAACAAACTTTCTCCCACTCTACAGAAGCAAAACACTCCTTTCTCTTCATGAAACTTCAATAATGTATCTCATTTTGGCCTTGGGCTTCATTGTTTTATCAGCCTTCTAACATTGAAGATTTAGTTATAATGGATCGAAATATGCATTGTAGGACCCTGTGTATTTACATTTGATTATACTGACATGATTCAAGAAAAGGTTTCTGTGTCTTTAATGAATGCACATGCTTTATGCCTGTAGTTTAAAAAAAAGAATAATATTGGATTCTTAAATGATTGCATTGCTAGTAGACCTTATTCCTGGTGCTTTGCTGAGTTTAGATGGTACAAGTCATCCATTGAAATAGCCGGAGGCTTGCTGTTTCAAGAGGGCACATACGCTACCTACCTTCCTAAATGATAATATCCGGGAATCACCATAACTCAAGAATTAGTTATTGGTGGTAGAAGTGAGTTGTCTTCACCGTAGTCTTCGTTCATTTATGTCGGCCTTGAACAACATGTCACTAACGGTTTTGGAGGGAAGCCAAAGGCATCATGGTCTGTACATAGCGGGTCATTACGGCTTCCGTTCGGCTTCTATTATGCACCGTAATTGATTTTGCTGGTGTGTACCAGCTACGTAAAGGGATTGTGAGCTTGGTGATGAAAACCGCCACAACATGATTAAATTAAACCTGCTTTAGTTACTATATGACAAGGTTGTAATTCAATCAAAGGTCCCTGCTCTATGTCCCACAGCTCTTGTATAAGGCACTTATCATGTCTTCCCTCCCCACCCCCTCCCGTGTCTCTAGACGGTGGACATCCACAAGGAGAAGGTGGCCAGGCGAGAGATCGGGATCCTCACCACCAACAAGAACACGTCGAGGACCC